>NW_026859467.1:0-49202 GCF_026571515.1 Ruditapes philippinarum
TTTTTGACAAAACATGTTCTAAGCTTGCTTCTAAAATATCTCTGCTGAAAAGAATTCAAATATTTCTTACACCTGAAATGAAACAATTATTTTATATAACGCTTACATTGCCCCTACTTTTGATTACATTTATATGGATGTATTACTTGGTCCCAATGTAACAAATCAGATCTAAATAGAATAACAAAATTACAAAAAAGAACCGCTAGAATTATTTTAATTAAACCCGTAAAAACAAATTCTCTTGATATGTTTCAAATTATGAAATGGTTATCTTTTCCATCTAGATGTAAATACTTTTCTGGAATTATGGTATATAAAGCAATGAATGAATTAACGCCAGCATATATTTCTAATCTAATTCCGTTATCTCAAAATAAAACTTACTTACTAAGATCAACACATAAAAAAGATATTATGCATAAACGACCTAAAACAAATTATTTGAAACGTACTTTTTATTATTCTAGTATGGAGTTATGGAACACTATTCCTTTAAAAATAAGAAATCTTTCAAGTCTTAAATTATTTAAATCACATTTCAAACATTTATTATTATCTACAGATGAATTATAGAAAATTTACCTATACTATAATATAATATTAGATGTCTGTCTTCTTTGTTGATTAAGATTTACTAATTGTTGTAATCTTTACAATTGCTTGAATATGTCCGTTGTTATGTTTATGTTTTATTGAAGGCCTTGTTGAAAATAAGATTTTGCATTATATGTGTTGTATCTAATGCTTTGATGTATTGTCTTAATAAGTTACCTTCGTTAAATAAAGAGTTTATTATTATTATTATTATTAAATTGGGTGCCCTGCAGACATTATTTACCCACAGTGCAATGCATACCAATTCCATACCATACCATACCATATAACTTAATTTTATGATCATTTTGAAAATTTAAATAGAAACACAATACCCGAGGAAAGCATTTTTGAAGTAAATGACTTTAACACGATAAACTCAGAACCATTTTTGAATTCCCAAATAACAGAATCAGAAATACTAAAATGTATCCAAAATTTAAATAATGGTAAAACACCTAGTCCCTCCGATAACATTAGAAATGAGTATATTAAAAGTACGAAAGATATATTTTTACCTATTTATTTAAAACTTTTTAATTGTGTCCTAGACACTGGTTTTATCCCAAGAGCATGGCTTGAAGGAATGATAATTCCAATTTACAAAAATAAAGGCCCGTCAAACGACCCAAATAACTATCGACCAATCACCATTCTAAGCTGCTTGGGTAAATTATTTACATCAGTTTTAAACAACAGGTTAACAAAATATCTAGAAATAAATAATATTCTGCATGAAAATCAAGCTGGTTTCAGGAGAGGTTATTCTTGCGCTGATCACATATTCACACTATACTCCCTTACTGAAATTCTTAAAAAGAAAAAACTGAAACTTTTCTGTGCTTTTGTAGATTTTTCTCAAGCTTTTGATAAAGTATGGAGGGTGGGTCTTTGGCATAAATTGCTCGAAAATTCTATAAATGGTAAATTTTTCATTGTTATTAATAATATGTACAAAAACATTAAGTCGTGTATTTCACATAATGGAGCTGTCTCGGCGTCATTCATTTCCGAAATAGGGGTAAGACAGGGTGAAAATTTGTCTCCTGTCCTATTTTCCATGTACTTAAATGACCTCCAAACTTATTTACAGAATAGTGGAACTGTTGGGGTAGAATTATTCGATCACAACGATCTTACTTTATGGCTTAAACTTCTTGTTCTTCTCTATGCAGACGACACTTTTCTGTTATCGAACACTGCAGAAAATCTCCAAATTTGCTTGAACAATTTTAATGATTACTGTAAAAATTGGCATTTAATGGTGAACATAAACAAAGCAAAAATAGTAATTTTTGGTGCTCGACAAACTGGGAATTTTAGATTTAACCTAGGAGATGAAAATATTGAGATATCCGACTCTTACCATTACTTAGGTGTGACATTCTCTAACAATGGTTCCTTCCTTAAAGCTAGAAAGCACGTAGTTCAACAAGCAACTAAGGCAATGTATTTACTATTTACTAAATCAAATAACTCAGACTTACCGCTAGATCTTATTATAAAACTATTTGACCACACTGTTTTACCTATTCTGACATATGGATTGGAAATATTTGGATTTGAAAATTTAGATATATTAGAAATTTAAGTTCATAATGAATTTCTACGTAAAATAACCAAATCTCGTAAATCGACCCCCCTATACATGCTAATGGGCGAACTTGGAAGGTATCCAATATCTATCATAATTAAAACTAGGATGATCTCATTTTGGAATCGTCTCATTAAGGGGAAAGAAAACAAAATATCGTTTCAACTTTACAAATACATGACCAGTTTCCCTAATCACGAGTTTAAATGGACCTCTAAGATACGAGACATTCTTAATTCCGTTGGCCGCCCTGATCTTTGGCAAAACCAGACCCAAATAAATCACTTGCATATACATAAACTTATCAAACAAATACTAATAGATCAATATAAACAGTCTTGGTACGCGCAGCTTCAACAGTCAAATAAAGGGTTAAATTATAAAAGTTTTAAAGAAGATCATATTTATGAAGAATATTTTAAAATTTTAGAGCAATCGGATTATATTTCTTTATTCAAATTTAGAACATCAAATCATAAACTTCCAGTAGAAGTTGGGAGATACGATGGTACTCCTTATAATGAAAGACTTTGCACATTGTGTAGCGACAATCAAACTGGCACCGAGCAGCATTACTTGTTACATTGTAGTTTTTTCGGGAGACAAAGAGAGCATTTTTTCCAAAACGCAAATTTAATAAACTAACGCGAACTTTCGCTGAAATCACTATTAGGGTCAAATAACATACATGTTTTAAGGAGCCTCGTGAAATTCATTAATTCTATTACAAAAACTTTCATATAATCCTAATGCCTCCATCAGTAATTCAAGATTTCATCTAATATTTCTCACTTGTTAAACTGTTTGTTTCCTTTAAATTGCGTGTTTAATATTTTTTTCTCAACACTTTCTTTGTATATAATTTTCTATTCACAAATGAAGTTATTTTTTCATAAAACAGATGTCTGTTATTGTTAGGAATATAAGTACATATTATCTATATGTAAATTTATAAATTGCCATTACTCACATTTTACTGACAAAATCTTATCCAACATAGTCCCATTGATTCCTATTTCGAATTTCCCCAATGCACGTAGTAATACATTATAAATCTATGAATGAAATTCCTTTCAGTTGTAGATAACTGTTATGCACGACTTTCACGTGCAGATTTACTACATGTTTGTGCTAATGTTTTTTTTTACCTAATGTCGTGCTATACATACAGGTGCGTATTGTGTTGTATACCTGTTCAAATTATTACAATAGACAACCTCCTTATTTTATTTTATTTTTTTCTTCAAATGTAGTTACACGTAGAATAATAAATTAATGGTGAATATCGATTTAATGTTAACAAACCCCTGCTCGATATATCATTCCATAGTTTGTATTTTTTTTTCTAATTTAGTAAAGTTTTTTTTTTGTGTGTGTGTGTGTTTTTTTTTTCTCATTGGCAATGTACTGTGTTAAGTGATTATATACTTCTTTTGTTCGTACCGGAACTATGCATTCTCTGTTATATGAAAATTGTGTTATGCCCCCATATTGTATTGAAAAATGCTTGGGTGAAAATAAAAGATATGTTCTGTTCTGTTCTGTTCTATATGAAAGGGCAAAACAAATATTTTTTCAAGTACAAATTTCAAAATCGATTGCTCAAACAAAATTGATTGATATTACTCAATTAAAGCTTGTGCGCGTGTGTTTCTCACTCAGTTAGTTTTGAGCGATTTAATTTAATCAAAGCTGTGAAAACTTTAAGCGTGTATTGCGCTTGTTCATAGCAAACACTTGGGGTGAAAAGGTGCGAAAACAATTTCGAAAAAAAAAAGTTAAAAATTTCTGCAACCTCTGGCCGTAAGTTTTTTGTTTGTTTTGGGTTTTACTTCACATCGATACAGTATAGGTCATATCTCCACCAGTAAAGCTGGAGATATGAACCACAACCTGATGAGACCTGTGGAGGGGTCGAAATAGGTTTCAATGTTTTTTCATTAAACAAATACAAGCGAATAATGCATAACATCACATCTTTGTAAGTCACGATGTCCGTCTTTTATTCTCAATGGTGAGAATTAAGTCATCATCAATGTCTTCAAAAAACTGAAAAAAGTACAAAAGAAAGATTATAAACATGTTCTACATCGACACTACAGCTCGTTCTCAATCTTGTCGGTAAATCTTCATTACGCATGATCCCTGTTTTTTTCTTGTCGGTAATCGATTTGTTAAAACATATTTTAAAACTTAATGGAATAAACACAAATATTTTTTCCTTATATGCATTAAAATATGAAAGTTTTAAGTTATTTAATTACAAAAAAAGAATATAAACATGTTCTACATCGACACTACAGCTCTCTCTCAATTTCTTGTCGGTAAATCTTCATTACGCATGATCCCTGGTTTTTTCTTGTCGGTAATCGATTTGTTAAATATATTTTAAAACTAATTGGAATAAACACATATTTCTTTCTTATATGCATTAAATATGAAAGTTTAAAGTCTTAAAAGTTATTTAATTACAAAAAAGGATTATATACATGTTCTACATTACAAAAAAGGATTATATACATGTTCTACATTACAAAAAAGGATTATATACATGTTCTACATCTACACTACAGCTCGTTCTCAATTTCTTGTCGGTAAATCTTCATTACGCATGATCCCTGGTTTTTTCTTGTCGGTAATATATTTTAAAACAAAAAGGGACAAACACAAATATTTTTTCTTATAAGCATTAAATTATGAAAGTTTAAAGTGTTAAAAGTTATTTAATTACAAAAAAAAGATTATATACTTGTTCGTTCTACACTACAGTCCGTTCTCAATTTCTTTTCGGTAAATCTTCATTACGCATGATGTTTTTTTCTTGTCGGTTGCATATACATTCATGCAATGTCATGAAAAACTGATTTATGACTACAAATAAGGTTGAAACATGTTCAAAAGATATTCTGACCACAACTTTTGCAACTGATTATGCCGGCTCGCCACGGCGAGCCGGTATTACGGTAGGATTTTACTGAGAAACAACCTAAAACTCCGAAGCTATCCAAAAATTTAATCGAAGCTTGGCTTCCAGCTTTCTACAAAATTTATCTATCAGGGCTAGGATCCAAAATTATTTAGCCAATCAAATTTAATCTTACATAGCGTCAAAAAACCTTCAATTTTCACGCCATTTTTAAAAATCAGCAAGTATTGTTTTGAGCGCAAAGATATAATGATGATTAAAATGTTTGTCTTTATGAATTCTTTTCAATAAATCATATTTACACTGACTTCTGATTTAGCGATTCACCTGTTATCTCTGTAGTAAGTTTTCGTTTGGTTAATTAACATAAGTGTACATCTGTTCTGTGCATTTTTTATTTTTCCCTTTTTTCCGGTCATTTTATCCTTTCCGGTATTAAGTGTATGTATTTACTGGCCGGGATCCGGAACGCCCGGGATCCGGGATCGTATAAGATATGGAGGAAAAACCTAAATGAATCTATATTTGTGTTTGATTGTTGTCGTAATGAAAGGCCATAAAACGTTAATTTTTTTTATTGTATATAATGAACGTTAAATTAATTTACTTAGAATATAGATATATTTAGAGCTATTTATTAACAAACTTTAAAATGCGGAAATCACAATACTTATAATTATATGCCTAATTAATTGGAAAAATCAAAGACTATTTACTTGAATTGGTCAAATCCCGGGATCCCTGTATGTTTTAAAACGATCCCAGCTTTTCTGAAAACTATATACTTGAACTGGCCAATCCGTGAGATCTATTTACATTTTAATACGATCCCGGCTTTTCTGAAAACTATATTCTTGAACTGGTCAATTCCCGGGATCCCTATATGTTTTTTAAAATAGGATCCCGGCTTATCTGAAAACATCTTCTTAGCCTGGTCAATTTCTGGGATCCCTATATTTTTTAATAGGATCCCGGCTTTTTCTGGCTGAATTGATTGACAACTTGTGTTTACTTTTAGGACTTGTGCCTCTCATTCCAATACTAAATAACATACATGTATTACAACTTAATTTTGTATAAAGAGACATCTTTATGAAATCTACCTATCTAACATTTTGTGGTCCAAGGTCAACAGGCCATATAGTAAAATGTTGCATAGACATAGGTTCTTCATTCAATCTGTTTACATGCACTTCATATATACTCATAACTCATCTTGGTTAAACTGAGAGAACTTTATATGTCACTTTCAGTCAATGAGTTTAAGATTTTGAATTTAACTGGCCCGAATTCCAGTTTTGAATTTATTCTACTAAATAATTAACAAAATTTTCTTAAATTTACACTGGCCTGAACTTATATACACTGGCCATCGGGCACCGGGCCAGTGTTGACTTCACTTTTATTTTGATGTTCGCTGAAGTCTCTTCAGCTAACAGAACTGTCATTTTTACATTTAAACACACCCCTTGAAAAAAATTACGAAGCGAGTCGCTACTAGCTTTTTTAAAAGCTAACCTTGTATTATTTATATTATATTGAAAATAACAAATTTTTCTTGTCGGTGTCAACGTAACAGTACGCGTTGCACTCGAATTTTCTTGTCGGTACGCATATATTTAATTTTCTATAAAAATACAAGAAAAACCTTATCAAATATGAAAAATATATATGCCCTGCATGTTTAACAATTATGAAAACACATTTGTACGTGTTTATTTGTAATATATATATAGGCTCTTTTCGTTTCTTGTCGGTTCCTGACGGTTTTTGTCGGTAATTAGGGAGACCCACTGCCCTGTATCGGTACCACTAAAATACGCAACGGAGATTTTTTTGCGCAACGGGCGCAAAGGAGTACAAAATTAAAAAAGTGGCAATAAAATACGATTAGTAATGCATTTTTGAAATTTATATTAGTATGTGCTGAATAAAATAATATTTTGAATTTATAGAAATCATCTAAAAACAATATAAGCATTGTATTGTTGTAATACCGCTCATATCTCTGTTGTGCAAAAATTAATTGGCGCAACGGAGATTTATTTTTTTCAAAAGTAGCAAACAAAGTACTTTTAACTGAATTTGCATTAGTATTCAACTGTATACTAAATAAAGTCATATGTTGATATTACAGTATCAATGTTAAGTTGTTTTTTATAAACATTCATTGTATTGTTGTTATACCTTTGGTATTGAATATATGGCATCAACACATGCACTTTCATGTTTACATGTATCTCTTGATGTTGACATTGAATTTGTAGTTGTTTTATGACATGTATTTTTTACCAGAATAAAACTATCTATCTATTTCATTAACTCCGTTGCGCCGATGGATTATTGCGAAACGGAGATTCTATTTTCAAAACTGTGTACTGTTTTTTTCTGTCTAAAACATAAAATAAATATATAAGTTGGTATTGTTGATATTTAATACATATTTTTACATATACTGTATAAGTTTGATTTAATTTGGTAGAATACTGAATATATCAGATTCTAAATGGACGGCGAAATAGACATAATTTCGGCGCAACGGAAAATAAAGACTTACATAACAGGTATATCTTATGTTTGAACATAACTTAAGAATTTGAGAATAATAAGTAACAGTCTTTTAAAAATGATTTACTTTCCTTTATTTTAGAAAATGTTGAAAAAGGGATATTGTAATAGATATTTAAATTACGGCGAAATGGACACATTTCGGCGCAACGGGGATTATCATAACAGTTTCCATTTCGCCAGGCATATAACCCTTCAGTGCAATTAAACATATACAATTTATGAAACATTTTAAAACATACTTACTAAATAGTGCTAAACAATCATTTTAGATGCTTAAATATAGCACATTGACTTTTAAAAAAGGCGTTGTGCCGGTTTTTCTAAAAAAATATCTCCGCTGCGCCCGTTGCGTCCGTTGCGCCAAAAAATCTCCGTTGCGTATTTTAGTGGTACCCCTATTGATATATTTTAGATCTAAAATAACTAATTATTTCGAGTAAACCGTGACTTTGGTGAACTGTTTTCTGATTGGTCGTTTATTTTTAGATTGTCGCGCCAATTTTGTACTTCTAGTCATTCGAGCCTTTGTTGTCTAGCTGTAAAGTTTAAAGAGTGACTAATGCAATTGCATATATGATGTTTAGGATGGGAATACCTATTTTAAATTATCTAGATGATCTGGCAGGCGCTGAAAATTCCAAAGATGCTTGGTTTGCATATAATACTCTAGCGGTTTTATTGCAGAAATGTGGAATTGAAGAATCAATAAAGAAAAGTAATCCTCCTTCTCAAATTAATGACTTTTTTTAGGGATATTATTTAATAGTAAATGATCTTACTATTGGGAGTTACTGATGAAAGGCTGGTTGAAATTAGGGACTTGATCAAGTTGTGGTTAGATAAAAAGTATGCCACTTTAAAGAAGTTCAGTTCTTTTGTTAGGAAAATTTTACAATTCATTGGTTCATGTGTTTAGACAAAGTCGAGTTATGGTGTCAAGAATATTAAATGGTTACGTGATTTGTATACAGATAAAATCTACAATTGCTTGGTTTTGAAATTCCGTCACAAGTTAAAAAAGATCTTGCATGGTGGAATTCTTTTTTTACCATTATATAATGGTGTTTCTTTGATGTCATTAGGTAATTGGAGTGATGCTGATGAAATTTTTAGTGCGGATAGTTGTCTTAGTGGTTGTGGAGGTTTTTTGGAATGGCATATATTTCATTCTAAATTTCCTCAGTTCATTTTAAGTCAAAAATTGCATATTGGAGCATTAGAGATGCTTACCCTGGTAGTGTGTTTACATTTATGGGTAAACATTTTAAGAATATGAGAATCAAAGTTTTATGTGATAATATGTCAGTTTGTATAGCATTAAATTCTGGTAGGGCGAGGTGTCCTTTCTTGCAGGATTGTTTAAGAGAAATCTGTTTTATTGCGGCTTCAAATGAATTCGAATTGAGAGCAGAACATTTGTTTTCTGAAGAGAACAGATTAGCTGATTATCTATCTAGGTGGGATAGTGATAAAATGTTTAGAGAAAAATTCTATGCTTTGACAGAAAGTTTAGAAAATTGCTGCAGTATAAGGTACAAGATGAGGATTTTAGATTTTGGAATTCTTGGTAATTTTATACATATGTATATAAGCTAAATTTTAAATATATACATGTATATTTTATGTTACAGTGGATCAGTTTAAGCAGTTGGAATATGAGCTTGGTTCTACAAATAGAAAAGCATATGCTGAAGGTTCTAGAAGAAATCTACGAATTCAAGTAGAATCCTTTCTTTTGTTTTGTCTCTACTTTAGTTTGCGGTATTTACCTGCTTCTACAAAGACATTGCAATTATATACTCAATTTTTGGGGGAAGGAGTTTCAAATCAGTAGAGTCAATTAGAAATTATATTAGTGGTGTTAAAACCTTTCATTCAATTTTAGGTTATGGTACAGATCATATTAACAATTTTTTTAATAAATTTATCTTTGAAAGGTTTGGCTAAAGAGAAAATTGCACCTTGTTAAAAAAGGCTGAACCTATTACCCCTGATTTGTTATTAAAACTTTTTGATGTGTTTGATTTGTCTAATTGTAAAGATGTGGTTTTTCTGGTGTTTTGTTTTTTGTTTTCCTTTTTTCTTCTAGCTAGAAAGTCAAATTTAGTGCCCACAATTCAAAAAGATATGGTTAATCCAAAATTTTTGCTATCAAAAAGATGTTTCATTGACAGATTTTTGGTTTGTTGGTTAAATTCAAGTGGTCTAAAACAATTCAATATGGTGAAAGAGTTTTATTGATTCCATTAGTGAAGATAGAAAATTCTGTTTTGTGTCCAGTGAAAGCTTATAATGATATGTTGCGTCTTATTCCTAGAGATACAGACTCACCCCTTTTTCTGTTGAAATCTGGAAAGCCAGTTTTTTTATTCTAAATTTCCAAACTGTTATAAAAAAGAAAATTTCTCAAAATTGGTTTTAAATCCAGATAATTATTCAACTCATTCCTTTAGAAAGAGGTATGGCTACCTTTGCTTTTAGGTCAGGTCTTTCTTCAGATCTTATACAGCTCATGGGGGATTGGCGTTCAGATGCATATAAAGAATATTTACAATATTCCTTTGAAGATAAAAATAACAGTATCAAAATTAATTTCTAAGAATTTAGAAAAGGAATAGATTAAGTAAGTATTTAAATTTTTTGTTGTTGGTTAACTTCTATCCTTCGCCTTACATGGGAAGGAGTTTTACTTCAGTGGATGGTTAGGACTCACTGGGTAAGATATGGTTTTCAATGTCCTGTGAAGTTACCAATAGAAATTCTTGTACTGTATGATCTTTAATTAAGTGATTATTACATTCTTCTTAAACAAGGGTGTTAAATCATTAAATTGTTATATAGTTGTGTTTGTCATCAGTTACATAGATGATAATTCTGTAAATAGTAGTATAAAAGGATTTCATGTTACTTTTTATATTGGTATATTATGTTTCATACCTTTGTACATGTATATTTAATTTTATTATATGTATTTTCAGAAATTCGCTGTGGTATCATTGTAGGAGATTCAATTGTAAAGCATCTGCCATTGATAGAGGGAGTGCAGTTGAGTGCCTTCCCAGGGACTACAATTACAAGGTTACAACATCAATTGTCTACAATTAATTTATCTGCATTCAGTTTTATAATAGTACATGTTTGGTACTAATAATGTTGCTAAAGGTCACAGTGTTGCCTTTATTATGTGTAGCGCAATTTGCAGATCTTGTTAATTATTTACGTGCTCGTGCCCTGGGATTCGTATTATTATTTCATCTGTACTTCCTCGTCCAGTGGATGATGATTCTTCTAGGTCCATTATTTTCGAATTAAATGCTTATTTGGAGAAAAACATGGCCAAGGATTTAAATTTTCATTTTCTTAAATCATACAGGCCTTTTTGTTTTAAAGGTCAGATTAAACGACATTTATTTGCTCGTCTGGATGGAGGTTTACATCTAAACTCTGAAGGTTGTGCTCGTTTGCACAATTTTTTTCTACGGGTTATTTCTAATCTTTAATGGCCATGTTTTTATTTCAAAGGAGTTGATTGCAATATTTGATGTACAGTTACATTGTACTTCTTATTGATATTAGGACTAAAATGAATTGAATTTCATGTACTAGATTTATACTATTTCAGTATGTTGGATACTCATTTTATTTTATTTCTTTTTGAATATGGACTTAAGTAAAAAATTTGAAAAAAAATGTATAAATTATATTACGTAATTTTCAATGTTAACTTCTTAAATTATTAGGTGTCTGATTGTTGATCAAAGATACTTGTGGCACTTCTTAGTACACTTATTACAGGTAAATCTATTTGTATTGTGTTGTAAATGTAATAATTGTTTATTGTTTAGCCTTTTGTTTTGCTTTATTTTGGCCTTGAGTTGGCGGGTTTTTTTCTATAATTATGTTAAATTACATACATTAACATAAAATATTTATTTGAGTATTTAATTAATACAATTATTTGTATAAATTGTGTACAGCTAGACATGCATTTGCCTAATACTAAAGATGAACTATGTGTGGTGTTTGTTATTTCTTGTTATTAAAGGTTATTGCCCTTTTTAAAAGTAAGGTCCGAGAAGTAATTGATATATTTTTAGATCTAAAATAACTAATTAAATTTCGAGTAAACCGTGACTTTGGTGAACTGTTTTCTGATTGGTCGTTTATTTTTAGATTGTCGCGCCAATTTTTTGTACTTCTAGTCATTCGAGCCTTTGTTGTCTAGCTGTAAAAGTTTAAGAAAACCCTCCCACCCAACCCATTATGTATGTTGATTTGCAAATTAGAATTTTGATTTGAGTTTATTGCTTGTTTGCTTGTATATTAGCCTTTTTTGTATGTGTATAGTTAAGAGTTTTGTTTCATTATTTGTAATTTGAAATGCACATATATGTGAATCTTTCTTACACACAGTTGGAGAATGTATTTTATTGAGGGAGTGTTTGAGTTAAATTGATTTTGTTTAAAGAATTGATTAGAAGCAGTTGTCTTCTTATTTTGCTAATTAAGAGTCATCAGTCTGAAGTAAGAGAATTCACATGTATGGATATGTGTTTATATGCTTTGTTTTGTGTCAGTATATGCATGAAATGTATGATTTATTTTGCATGAATGTCTCTTTGTATTTAAGATGCTTTGTTTCCTGCTTTGTTCTTAAAGCTTATGCAAAGTTATTATTGAATTTTCTAAGATTGGCGGGTTTTCTCTATAATTATGTTAAATTACATACATTAACATAAAATATTTATTTGAGTATTTAATTAATACAATTATTTGTATAAATTGTGTACAGCTAGACATGCATTTGCCTAATACTAAAGATGAACTATGTGTGGTGTTTGTTATTTCTTGTTATTAAAGGTTATTGCCCTTTTTAAAAGTAAGGTCCGAGAAGTAATTGTATTACCTTTAACGGTTCTTGTCGGTAATTAGGGAGACCCATTATTTAGTGTTGTTCGTTCTTACAACGATAAAGATGGCGGCCAACACAGAAAATAGTCGAGTTTTGATACTCGGAGGTTTGTGAATGCCTTAAAGTGAAATGACATTAAAATTATATTAGAATTTCTATAAAAACAAAATACTCTTGATAAGTGTGTGAAGTTTTAGTTTTATAGTCTGACATGGTGGTATTTAAACGTTGATTTTATTTGTAACTGACCAGTTTTCGGATAGGAGCAAATTTAGCTAAAATTGGAAGGCATAGTGATACGGACTCTTCTAATAGTTTACACTCTCTAATTATGTCAGTTTTGTAGTAATCTACATCTAATTATTGCTAGTTAACTATCGTTGCTGATTAAAACTGGCAGGAATTATCGTGATGATTCTTTTGTTGCAGGGACAGGATTCATTGGCAGGAATTTAGTTCACTATTTGGTTTCTAATAATTTAGCAAGCAAGGTAAAAATGTTTTCTTACTTAGTTCAAGATTTTCAGATTATGTAGGCCTAAATATGTCTGACAACAATTTGTAATTTAAATATGCCCACTGATGTAAATAAAACTGACTAAATGTCAACAGTTTGGTTTTTTGTACTTTCGGTTTCTACAACCATAATAATAAATATTAAAATAATGTATTGTTTGATTTTTTACCTATGAATTCACTTTTTTTAGGTTGACTTATACTACATATATTGTAAATAAACTTGTCAACAACTCCCAGCATTAAATTACTATTTGTTTACAAGTTTAGTTTCTTAGCGTAGGTTAGACCGAAATACTGCATCCATTCTGTATACATATTCATACTATTGTGTTTGAGGTCCTTATCCGAAGACTGATGGAAAGGGTTGAAAAGTTGCGATTGGGCTGGCTTTTGCCTCATTTATAAATCATGAATTGTTTGACCCATTTAACTAACTGTTTTTCTCTACTGTCAAACCATTACACCTTATAATTGTTTGGAAAGGCTAAGCAAATAGGTTTTCAGAAGGTTAATGGGTATATATATATATATATATATGTATTGCAACAAAATAGAAATCAAATTTTGAAGTTGGATATCACATTTTAAATTACAGGTGAGAGTTGCAGATAAGGTGCCCCCTCAGATGGCTTGGATGAACAAGATTCATAAAGTATGAACTTTTAATCATTCTTTTTACACAAAACTTTTGAAAAAAAAGACAATGATTAATCTCTATATCAAATTGAATTATAAAAAAAAAGTTGAAGTAATATGAAAATAAAATTTTATTATTTTGAGTACTACATAATTACTCCTTGCAGAGTTTTATTGAGAACTCAACTCGAATGCAATTTACACTGACTGTTATAATTGGATGTATGTCACATCATCCACGATATCATAATGATGAATATATTTAGTACTGTCAAATTGCTATTTCTCCAAAAGAAACCAAACCATATTACACTTTGTTTCAAAAAATATTTTTGTGGTCGGGGGGTTAGAGTCGATGACTTCTTATCCAGTTACCTCTCTGGCATAGGTTCGATCCCTGGGAGATGCTTTGGTACTTTAGCATGGAGGAAGGTAGTCTAGTACTGGTGTAACTCTCCAGGAACGGTGGTTAGGAAACTACCCGCCTATATGACTGAAATACTGTTGGGAAAAGAGGTAAAAGGAAACAAACAAACAAATATTTTTATTTATTTATATAATTTGATTTATTCATACAGGACTTTTTTCCTTCTATACCAGGGACCGGTATAGGGCTGCTTCCCCAAAGAAAAAAAATTCTTTAAAAATCATGCATTTAAAAATTGAATTTACATCAAGTTTTTTCTTTTGCAAATATATCGTGTAATTTCCCCCAAAAATTGAGAACAGGGCTGCTTCCCCAACCTGTGACAAAAAGCCCTGTCATATATTAATTTTTTTTAAAAAGAAAGCTGCATAAGATTTGTTATTGTACATGTAGTTAAGGAAATAGATATTGGGTGCATTGTAATAGAATTATCATAACACACCGTTTGAGTTCAAATGCTCAGGAATATCACCACTATAGGCCTGAGTGATTATTTACAAAGCATTTGAACGGTAAACCTTGCACTATTGTTCTATACTGTAAGAAAAATTAATATTTATTTCCATATAAAAGGGAATTGATAAAAAATATATTGAACTACATTGAGTGTACATTTTCCTGACGTCAATTGGTTATTGACATCATAATTATGACGTCTTATGACATGTAAGCATTCGTTATTGATGCTGTGCTTATATCATGCAAAAATGCACTTGATTGCCCTATCTGTTTGATATGGGAATAGTTTCAAGGGAGAATTTACATTTTATGCTATTTTTGGAACAAAATCACCTGGAATTTTTGACACAGTAATTATGTTATTGTTAGATATTTCACTGTATTTCAGGATGCCTTTGCTAGTCCAGTAGTAGAGTTTAAACATTCCAATCTTATAAACCCAGGTAAACCTGTTTTATTATCATCTAATGACACATTTAGATACATATCTAGGGTATTGAAAGAGTGCAATACTGTATTTATTGAATCATCGTCAGAACCAACGGTACACATTCCATATATACTACATTTAGTACATGTATACGGTAAATAGCCTGAGTTACCGAGGATGTTATTGAAAAAGTTGAATAAAATTATAGTATGTTATGCTAGCCTCTAGCCTCCTTCAAAGAGTTCAATAAATGAGTTTAGTAATATAATATTCTATTTATCACTGTCCATATATGATATATCCAACAAAGAAACTGTTTACAGTAAAAATCAT
The DNA here is from genome assembly GCF_026571515.1 of Ruditapes philippinarum. Taxonomy (NCBI): domain Eukaryota; kingdom Metazoa; phylum Mollusca; class Bivalvia; order Venerida; family Veneridae; genus Ruditapes; species Ruditapes philippinarum. The sequence goes on from NW_026859467.1 coordinate 15,405, forward strand.
ATAGTCCAGTCATTCTAGCTCAAAATAGAGCCAAACCTCAAACAAATTGCAACAGAAAATATTTTGAGTGTTTTGAAACCCCAGACCTATATTGTATAACATATCAAAAGTCTAGAAAAATCTAAATTGGAGAATGTTTTCAGAAATTGAGATCAAATATATGGGTATCATTGTATTTATTTTTTTAATTTGAACTCAATGTGATACACACATACAATTTTCCAATCAGTTTTATATATATTATGCATAAAAATATAGCTTAATCTATCCCTATAGTAACATAAAGTAATCAAAAAGTTGTTTTGTTTAAAGAAACTACTTTTACCTGTCTAAAATTTATTAATTAACTTAAGTGGGTGGGGTAATATTATATTTTTACATTGCTGTAGATCAACAATTTATTGAAAGCTCTATGTTATATGATATTAAACAGAAAATACATAATGGTTTACGTACATGTGAAAACTGTCAAGTTTCAACGTTTTATGAATTTAATTTACATTCCATCAATATTTAATGCATATATTGAAATATTTATATTAACATTGTACAGCTAGTGGGTGGGGTAATTTTATACAAAATAAAGAAACATTAAGGAAATCTATATTATCTATGATAATAAATTAATAATATTGAGTTTTATATTAACTTGAATACTTTCAAGCACATCTGTTGTATTTTTTTCTGAGTCATTATATAACATCATGACATTGGGTCAAAAGAGGTGACATTGACCTTTGGAAGGTCAATTTCAAATATTTGATACATTTGAGCATAAAATGTAAAAAAAAAATATTTGCAAATTTTAATTTGTAAAATATCTTCGCTAAGCATAAGCACAAGAATGTCATAACTTTTACAAAGCGTCACTCGCTTCTGTAATTTCTGGTCGACCAATCTTTCACTTTTTATCACTAGATGGTAGCACCTGAAATTCTTCTGGTATATCTTTTCCAGTTCTGAAATTAGAGGAGCATAAACATGTTTGATGGTAAAGAGCATCGGCTACAAGCAAGTTGTGAACCTGTTCTATCCTTGCTCTCACTGTATCAGACAAACAGTCATTCCTCTGTATACATATATTCAAAACAGTAGGTTCTAGTGTCCTTACTGGCGAAACATCACACTTCCTTGTTTTACCCTTACTTATTAAAGATTGACCACAATATAAACAATCTTTTTTGTATGAAAACTTATCAGTCATTGATCTCAATGGTGGCATCAGTGTTTTCTTTTTCTGTCTTAGTGTCTCTTTTAGTGTAATGTGGGTTACAGTACATCTTTCTACACTCAATGTGAATATATTATTCCGATTCAACTTTTAAACTGTCATTTTATTTCTCACTGGCAGCATTTATTCCCTTGCATTCCTTTTCGTTGCCTTTAACTGTCTTTGTATGATCATCAAACAGCCGTTAACAAATCCGACAGGAGTTCATCTTGAAAAAAAAAACAATAACTGATATTGTAAGGTTTATAAAATCTGTTTTTTACATTATATGGAGGTTGATCCAGAATTACCCAAAATTTGTTTATAATTCTGATAACTTTTTATGTTTTCTTCATTAAATTTATAAATGCGCAAAGATCAATGTTTCTTCTATTTAATTGCCAAATATAATTGATTATAAACATCCAGTACAATCTCAGGCCGCCCTAAATAACCATGGATACGCCACAGCAGCGCAACTCGTTGAAATTTATAATACACCAAAGTGCCCGACACAAAAAGGGATCATGTCCAATATTTGCCGAAGGTTAATGTAAAGCCTGCTAAAATTTCACGTCGTTTGAACATTGTATTATTGTGTAATCATTTGTAATTGCAACGTTTATTTATGCAAAAACGTCTTCATTAAGGCGTCGGAAAACGGCACTTTCATAAACATTTGTCAACTGTTTAGACAGCCTACCATAGAAACATCTAATATGATAAAAGAAATTCGACACAAGTATTTTGTTAGTCATGCACACTAAACTTTTTGAGTGGTAAAGAAGTTTTTTTACCAGACTGTTGGAGTAATTTTAAAGATAAATACATATCGTTTGCGGCATAGAAGAATACGCGTGAAGTTAACGTTTTCTGTCGCTGTGGCGATTGAAAAATACAAATATGCTGTCATATGCGGCCTTGCACAATTTCAATGCGATTTTAAAAAATGAATTCTAATTGACGATTATGTGCTGTTTTTCATACTTTATTTGTTTTCTTTTACATGCACTTTTTATCTAATTAAATTAAATGAATCATATATTTCATGCCTTCAACTTTAAGATGATCATGTGTATGAATCACAGCAATCAAAGCAATTAGCAGTTCAATAGTCATAGGTTTAGGTTGTTAGTACACTTACAGAGAATGGCATCGGGAGGATTCCCTATGTATAAGAACAATAGAACATCAACCTTTTTTGCATAATGTGACAAATCCTAAGTTTGCTTATATGGTAGGCATACTGTGTTTAATTATCATATTCTTGTTTCCTTGTAAAGAGGATATATTACGCAGTAATAAAGTGTTTGTTATATGAACTTTGAATAAATATTATTGAATTTATTGTTTAAATTACGGGTATTTCTGGATCATCCCTTGCATTCTTGTATTCTGGTTATTGGTAGCTGATTACGTTTTGTTTCAGTTATCCCAGAACAGTACGTGGTATTATAAGATGTATTTTTCCTAAAAGGCTTTCCTTAAAATGTTTTAGGTGTATTTATTTGATCAAAGTTGCTGATATGACACACTTTTCTTAAATATCAGACTGGCGTTTCCGTTAGTATTACCATGCCGGAAATTTCATCTGGCATAGGGGGTGCCAGATGAGTCGCGTGCTGTACAATGTCACGCTTAAGCCCCAGTCACATTAGAGCTTACGACCAGTGAAGACCAGTTCACGATCACCAGTGACCTCTTTAAAACGTCTTACGACGGTCATCGGTGATCTTTGACAGTCGCAGACTATCTTATTTAGGTCCCACGACCAATTTCAGTCGTAGAGAGGTTTTTGAGCTTGCACAAAAACCTCCTTGCGATCAAACAGGTCGCTTAGTGATCTTATAAGGTCTTAGGCTGTCGCACGATGGTCGTTCCGAAGTGCGACAATCTTACGACAGTCTTTACAAATTGCCACTAGTCACTGATAATCTTGAGTAGTTTTAGTAATCGTGTGATGGTCGTACGACTAGTTGTAGGTGATCGCATGACAGGTCACGGGTAGTCGTAAGTAATCCCACACAATCTTGAGACCATCGTACGTTTGCTTATGACCTGTCGTGCGATTGTCAATGATGACTGGTCTTACGATAGTCGCAGAAGTAAATTTATACGTGCAAAAATGGTTTTGGTCGCAGACAATCGCTGATGATTATCAGTTTTACAAGTCGCCGGTGGTCGCAAGTAATCTTAAGCTCTAGTGTGACTGGGGTTTTAGGATGACGTAATTTTACCGTTATGAATGAAGTTGTAATTTCATACGCTGTTGTACGAAAATAGTTTCGGTTGTAATGGCATAAATTCCTATTGAAAATTAAGATAAAGAATTCAAAATATAATGTTATATCGTAAAATATGCAAGAAAAAATATCTGACATATGTTTGCGGTTCGGATCGGAATATCCGTCCCTCGGTAACCCGCCCATGTGCGGTAACTCGGCAAGCCTCGTTACCGCCCAATGGGCGGGTCACCTCGGGACGGATATTCCGATCCGAACCGCAACATATGACATATATTATTATTATTTTCTAAGGTTTTAATCTAAAATTATAAATATAAAATACCTACTGGTTAAAGTGTTTGGAAGTAACGTAAAGATAAAGTCACATATTAAGTTTAAAAATGTCACCTTTCAGTTTTAAGCATTCAAAAATATTTGTACTGATATGTTACTATATGGAACTTATGACACACTTTAAAAGTTTGCTTATATGAAAAATATCATTAAAGTGATTTTGTGAAACAAATGTCTCAACTATGCATCTTTACCTTTAACTCGTATACATCACAGTGTCCTCAGAACACATGATCGGGCATACCCATTGGCTCTGGTGTGTTGATGAAATCTGTAACATAGAAATTACTTCAAGTTTGAAAGGATTAGAATCTTATTTTCATATTTACGTGAAATAAGGTTCTATAGAATACACAGATGTTTTTATTGTTACATGTATTTGCTTAAATTTTGATTTTAAAAGTGATAACTTAGGTGTGCATTCCGAACGAACTACTAATATATCGCTGTGAATTAATCTTGTACACGTAATGCACTTTTTCAAATTCGCGCAGGTGATAATGTATGCATAAAAGATTTTCTTTTAAATTATGGATCAACTGTGCATGTTTACCTTGAACTCATACACATCGCCAATCATGAACCATTTATAACTAGAAATCACGTTTGTTTATTGATAAATTTTTCATGTCACCTTTTCATGTATAAATTTCTTCTATGTCTATTAAAAACTGAAAATAATTTCAGATATATTGAATTATGCATACGACGCTCTATTTCCTCCATGTTTAATATTCACTTAAACTAGTAAAAGATAATGTTTGATATTTGTGTTATATATGTAAAAATATTACAAATGTAAGCACAGGAAAGCAAACTTACTCATTTAGTGTACATATAGTTTACTGGATTTTTTTTTTTTCAAAATCAAGCATACATCAATGAAGACTACCTCAAAGCGGTACCCCTGAAATAATAATAACATTACATACATTATATATGTAAAACAATTTAAAAAAACTATTAAAAAATACAAAAAAATCAACCTTGAATACACATTTAACAATAAAACATGATTAAAGTATTCATAATTTATTTAACGTAATTCGTCATAATTTAAGTAATAATGGCGTTCCATAGTTTAAAAATACTGTCGAAATTAACTTGTTATAAATACACATTTTTAGGCCGTTTTTGAATGTTTACTAAGACAGGAGTTAATCAGAGTTGTAATTTATATAAATTAAACTGTTTTCCATGAAAAGTATAATACAGATCGCTTGAAACACCTGTTGACCTTCAACGGATAAAGAACTGGTAAAACAAGTAATAATTTTCAACAAATACTCATAATAAACTTACGACCCCACATTAATAATTCCTATTATGATCTGTAATATTTTAAGGAAAATATACCAACCCACTTTACAGTGTACTTTACTGACATTTATTTGTTTACACTTATTTTGTTGTTGTTGTCGCCATTATGCAGTCGCTATTCTGAGTATCGGAGACGCTTTGTTCGCCTATGGAAGACCGTTGTCGTCAGAAAAAAATCACAAAAAATAACGCGATAAAAACCCGTTTTTTTCTATGTTGCGCAACTTAGATTTTGCTAGACTTTTGATATGATTCATGTTATTCCATATACTTTCTATACCAGGTAAAATATTTTCTGTTGCAATTTGTTTGAGGTCGATTTACAGACTGACTGGACTAATAGTGTATTAGCTTGTCTGTTTTGAAGAAAATTTGAGGTATTATGATCACTGCAGTGTCATCATCATTGTTGTCCTTGATATCATTATGCTAAAACTTTACCGTAGGCCATTATTCAAACTTCAGACATGACAAAATGCTTTCTTATTATGACAAGTTGCATTTGTTAGATAAGGAGTTATGCCCCTTTGTAGCTAAAAGATTTTAACAGATGAGCGTTAACACTTCAAGCTGTGCTCATGTGTTGTATTATATTTTTAGTGATATTCTTACTATAGATACAGTGTTGTATTTCAGCGTCGGTGTCATCCGTGTTCACAGACGAGACGGGAAATTACGATTACGTGATAAACCTTGCGGCTGAAACAAAATATGGACAATCAGACAACGTAAGACATTGTAAAGGGTATTATGATCTGGCTAATGTGACATTTATAGAGGTCAAAGATCTGGCTAATGTGATATTTATAGAGGCCAGAGATCTGGCTAATGTGATATTTATAGAGACCAGAGATCTGGCTAATGTGATATATATAGAGACCAGAGATCTGGCCTCGCCAAATTTTAGCAGAAACACCCCTTGATGTCGCCCCAGCCAGTGTTATACCCTCGTAACTAATTCGTTTCATATACTATAACTATTACTTAACACAGTGTCTAAGTAGCCTATAATTATATAAGTTATACAGTATAATTTACAATGTTAACTGTTATATTGAACATTTTACTGTCTAGGTTTATAGGGAAGGTATTATATAAGTTATACAGTATAATTTACAATGTTAACTGTTATATTGAACATTTTACTGTCTAGGTTTATACAGTATAATTTACAATGTTAACTGTTATATTGAACATTTTACTGTCTAGGTTTATACAGTATAATTTACAATGTTAACTGTTATATGGAACATTTTACTGTCTAGGTTTATACAGTATAATTTACAATGTTAACTGTTATATTGAACATTTTACTGTCTAGGTTTATACAGTATAATTTACAATGTTAACTGTTATATGGAACATTTTACTGTCTAGGTTTATAGGGAAGGTATTGTGAGACTTGGTATGAACTGTGCGGAGGAAGCAGCCAGAAGAAATGTGAAATTATATATTGAGATATCGTCTGGTCAAATGTATTCCAGTGATAAGGTATGGTTTTACATAATTATCATTACATGTATATTGTTTAAGTGACATTATGCTCATATTTTCATTGTCAAAATGTGGTGAATTCAGGGATCAAAATAAAAATTCCAAAGCCACTTGTCCTGCAGGATGAATAGCTTTAAATTTCTACTTGTCCTGCATGCTATGCTACTTGTCCTGCATTTTAGGCACAATTTTGAAGACAAACTTTGCTGATGCAATAGACTGCTAGAAGTTCCTAAAATCAGTTTGTTTACATATATTTAACGAACCAAAACTGGAAACAAAAACTTGAGTTTTAGGTTATGTATAAATCATACACTTTATAGAGCATTGTCCCGCACATTCCGGTCACACCAGTATCCAATAAAACAATACGTTCACAGCTTTATAAAGTGCCCCGTCTATATATAACCTAAAACACAACCATTGTTTCTGGTTTTCAAAAGTTAAATATTAACAAAGTGCCATATTTATTTTTTCGCTGACCAAGGGAGGTAATCAAAATTGTAAAATCTTTATTTTGTAATAGATGCATACTTGTATGTATCGTGTGCAATTTTTAGAAAAATGTCATGGTTATAAAATTGCATTAAAGGAAAATCGGTCCTGTGAAAAATATAAACAGAAAATGAGATATGAAAATACTGAGAGGGACATTGTCCCGGCTAATATTAATTAGTTTAAATACATGGGTGGGCTGTTGTCAAGGAGGGTAAATTGTCTTGAATTTTTAGCTCGACTATTTGAAGAATATGAGAGCTATTGTAGTCGCCCCGGCGTCAGCGTCGGCGTCTGCGTTGGTTAAAGTTTTTTGTAAAGTCAAATATCTCAATTATTGCTAGAGATATTCAATTGTAACTTACAATACTTATTTATAGTAACAATGTACATCAGATAGACAAGTTGGATAACTCTGTCTATAATATTTACAGAATTATGCCCCTTTTTAACTTAGAAATGTTGGTTAAAGTTTTTTGTAAAGTCAAATATCTCAATTATTGCTTGAGATATTCGATTGAAATTTACAATACTTATTTATAGTAACAATGTACATCAGATAGACAAGTTGGATAACTCTGCCTACAATATTTACAAAATTATGCCCCTTTTTAACTTAGAAATTTTGGTTAAAGTTTTTTGTAAAGTCAAATATCTCAATTATTGCTTGAGATATTCAATTGAAACTTACAATACTTATTTATAGTAACAATGTACATCAGATTGACAAGTTGGATAACTCTGCCTGCAATATTTACAGAATTATGCCCCTTTATAATTTAGAAATTTTGGTTTCATGGTAAACTTGTAAAGTTTTGCTTGTAAGCTGTTATCTCCATAACTACTGAAGAGTTTGTGCCTTTTTTGGGACATTTTTATGCATTCATAATAATAAAGAAGTGATTTACTTGATAAAACATCTTAATAACAAGTCTTTGTATCTTTTCGGTCAATTTTATGTATTCATAGGTAATTAGCATTATTATACTCAATAAAACACCCTTGGGACAATTTTTGAATAGTCGAGCCAATACTGTCCTCCGACAGTTCTTGTTTAACCATATTGCTAAAACTCAGTATTGACACTTTTTCCTAAAACTTATAAAGTGTCTCACATAGTATGTAATAGTTTAAATTTGTAAGAATACTTTGTTAAGTCTTTTATAAATAGAATAAATTTAATTTGATATAATTGATAAAATATTATATACTTTTTTTCTCATTTTTTGTATTTGTCTAGAATTATATTATTTGAAACAGGTATGTTAATGTTATGGAATATGTTTTCAGCTTACCTGAGTACAAAGTGCTCGGAAGTTAAGTTTTTTGGAGGTGTGATGTCTGTTATTTGTTATGATTAAACCATATTTAAGCTATACATGTATATCTTCTAACTTAAACTGTATGAAGCTATTCATGTATATCTTCTTACTTAAACTGTATAAAGCTATTCATGTATATCTTCTTACTTAAACTGTATGAAGCTATTCATGTATATCTTCTTACTTAAACTGTATGAAGCTATTCATGTATATCTTCTTACTTTAGGTCAGACACTCACATTGATATTTCCATAGACTTACATTATAAGAAATGGTCCCTAATCCTACCTTAAAATTGAGTTTTCATGCTAAAGAGGTGATTTTTCTAGCAGAATGAAATGCCTGACACATAAAAATGATCCTGTTATATAGGGGTAGCCAACCAAATTTTTGGCAAAATGACTTCAAAGAGGATTACCTCCCTTTTCATTGAAATTTTCTGCTGATCACAGGACTGATATACACTTTTCATAAATGAAAATATCCAAGTCACAAATTATCATAGAGACTTATGCAGTATTTATTTTCTTAAAAAAAAACAATAAAGTGTCAGTTCCTTAATTAGTTTTTATACTTAAAAATACCCCACTTTCATCCAATCACCTCATGTATAAATTGACTCATACGGTTTTCCCTGCACTTTTTTCAGCCAATCGCTGGCCGTGTTACAATGCGTTACCCTGACCTAAAACTGTATGAAGCTATACATGTATATCTTCTTACTTAAACTGTATGAAGCTATTCATGTATATTGTGGATATTAATGTATATTATTAGTTATAAAGGTTCTTGACAGGTTATATGACCTCATATAAATGCTTGGAAACATAACCCAAGTTAATAGGAATAACAAATTTATAATACCATTAACTTTCTTTTCTTAGAGACTTCTCATGAATTTATGGTAGCCTTGTATATAAAAACTATATAAACAGCATGATTAAAAACTCTCACAAAAGATTTAAGTTTTCACTTAAATCCGCTCTGGAAAGAAGCTGCATATAAATATATATAGCTGACATAGAAACTGGTTACCTCAAACTTGACTTGTATCTGGTTTTGTACATGACTTACATGTTTAGGAAAAAAATGGTGAAAGTGACTTATATGTAACATACATGTATACTTATAACAGCCTTAGACAGGTTTTAAGGTGATTTATTTTTGACTTATATGTAACTTATAGTTTTCTTATAAGTCAAATATAAGTTGCATATAAGAAACATATACTGTCAGTTACTTAATGTCATTTTGGTAAGGGTATCCAAGAAAAAGAGACATTTCAAAAATGCAGTATTATTACAAGACTAAGAGCTCTGGCCCAATTTTTGCTTATTTTACGCCATGATGGCCAACAGACCTACCTAGTCTTGACAGTTGATCTCATGTGAGCGATGTAGGACCGTTATGGCCATTTTGTTTGTTGTTGTTGTTGATTTATTTTGCTTAAATGCGTTTGTCCTCTGAATGCTGACAATAAAGATTGAAGGTTTTCTGTTGAAATATCTGATTGGTTAATAATTATAATTATGTTGTTTCAAACTGGCCAATAGAAATTGTTCTACTTTTTCTATATAAAATCAATTGAAATAATGTTTAATTCAGGGTTTTCAGGTTTCCTGACATTTTGACCTTGCACCTTTGTGATTTTGTGTTTTAGAATTATTTTTAACCCTTTCACTGCCATAGGGAAGGCTTATGCCGTCCCTGTAATTTTCGGCGTATTTGACATATGGACGGCTTTTGCCGTTTCTATAATAATCATAATAATAATTATAAATTAATAATGAAAATAATAATAAATATAAAGAAAATTATACTATCGACAATAATTATTATTATATTAGCATATTTGGAAACATATATAATTATACCCCCGCACAACAAAGTTGTAAGGGGGGTATACTGGAATCAGCTTGTCAGTCCGTCTGGCCGTCCGGCTGTCCGTCCGTCCGGCTGTCCGTCGGTTTTTTCTTGTCCGCCCAATAACTTAAGATTCCTTTGACCCTTAGTCTTCATATTTGGCATGGAGGTTAGTCATGACTAGTAGATGACCCTTATTGATTTTGAGGTCACTAGGTCAAAGGTCAAGGTCACAGGGGCCTGGACTTCAAAAAGCTTGTCCTCCCAATAACTTAAGATTCCTTTGACCTACAGTCTTCATATTTGGCATGGAGGTAAGTCATGATTAGTAGATGACCCCTATTGATTTTGAGGTCACCAGGTCAAAGGTCAAGGTCACAGGGGCCTTGACTTCAAAAAGCTTGTCCGCCCAATAACTTAAGATTCCTTTGACCCACAGTCTTCATATTTGGCATGGAGGTTAGTCATGATTAGTAGATGACCCCTATTGATTTTGAGGTCACCAGGTCAAAGGTCAAGGTCACAGGGACTTTGACTTCAAAAAGTTTGTCTGCCCAATAACTTTAGATTCCTTTGACCCACAGTCTTCATATTTGGCATGGATGTTGATCATGACTATAAGGTGACCCCTATTGATTTTGAGGTCACTGGGTCAAAGGTCAAGGTCACAGGGACCTTGACAAAAAAAAAGCTTTTCTTCTCAATTGCTAAAGAATGTCCTGTCCGCAATGTATTGATTTTGACATTTTCACATTTGAAGCATGTAGAATACATAACTTAGCAATGCACTGGCTTAGTAACCTCAGATTTGGCAGGGAGGTTGTCCTTGAGCTCTAAATGGCCACTGTTGATTCTGACAAGTGGTATGCGGGGGTATTCACGCCATGATAGTGGCAAATAGGTGATCAATAAAACAATAACCCTCTGGCAGCGAAAGGGTTAAAATGTTGATTAAATATTCAACGTATTTAAAACAACTATATTGGACTTTAAAGTAATTTTTTCTCCTGAATTTAAATTTACAAGATGGATGCCAGTAAAAAAAGAGCTCCGCACAGAATAATATTCTATGCTCTGATTGGTCTAAATTGCAAAGCGTAAAGTTTGTGAATTGCTACAATATTAGCCCATACACTGCTAGCAATATTGCTGATCAAGATGATACAACAATAATATCTATAAAACAGGAAGCAACATAGATTTAAGGACAGCACGTTAGAACAGATAGCTGAATTTACTTTATGTATGTTTAGCTTTTTATGTGTTTTTTGGTTTCTTTGTTTTGTTTTCAGTAGCACAAAAAAGCACTGTTAAATTAGACTTGTTCTTGTTAATTCTTTCTACTTTTGAAAACCAGTTTTACAGACAAATTTCTCTTTTTTTTTCCGTATTTTTGTTTGTTTGTTTTTTTGTTTTTTTCTCGTTTTTTTTATTATTATGAGTGTAGACACTTGGTGTCAGTATTGATCACAGACGTACAATATACAGATACGTTTGTATTATGTTTGCAGTGTTTAGTGATCTTATAATGTAAATACATATATAAACATACTTCTTAAACTACCTTATAAGAATTGGAATTTAAGAAAGTTACTCTACATAATTAATGAAGAAATGTAGTGCTGGGACAAGTATGTTAATTTAAAACTTTAGAAACTAAAAATGTATCTGTAAATATTTCTTCACATGATATACAGTTAGCTTGTTTTCCGTGTACTGTTTTCCATGTAATATTACCCATTCAATATTTCCTTTTATCACATAAACAGTGAGTGGTACAGAAGTGTAATAAAGCCATTTAATAAAAACGATATTACACTAGTGTAATATCACTTTGATGTGATGACATTTGCGCTGTATGGAAACATAGCGTTACAGCGCGCTTATGTTAGCGTAACACTATAGGTGCATCATTGAAAAATTACTCCTTTTAACTGTAAACCATTCTCTTTTTTACTATGTGATAAATATAATATTATATTCATGTAGATTTAATACTAAATTTATTGAACTTGTTGAATAAAACAATATTATTCCCCCCAGAGGCTCGCATAATATGATTTTATTCAACTTGTTCAATAAATTTAGTATTAAACCTAAACTCTTTCAATATCCTCTATTTCTTGCATAATTATAAGACAGGATTATCTACTGTTTACGCCGGTGCTAGAAAATCCTGTCTTATAATTCCGATGTAAGATAAGTCGCATGCTTTACATGACATCATTGCAGCGCGCCTTTTATGAATGGATTGTGTTCATAGGATGACTACATTTTACTGTTATGAATGATCGCTACTGTAAGAAACAAGTGCTAATGAAAATATAAGTTTTAGTGAGTTTTTCCGTAAAATGATTATAAATGTTATATGCAAGAAAAAGAATCAAACACCGGCTGTCGGTACAGAAGGGACTGTCTAGCTCTCTGGTGCAAGTAACTGTTTAGCAGTAACTCAGCAGAGGCTAGTTACCGCTATAAACATTTAATCTCAAGCTAGATATTCCGGTCGGTAACAGCAACCAGTGTGTAAGATTCTTAATGACGACATTCTAACATTTCATTTAAAAACATGGCGTAGAAAAGTCCTAATTCTAAACTAGAATAGTTTCATAATTTCAGTGGCTTAAAATCTTGTAATAATGTTTGATACATTGCTATACCACAGGAACTTGAAATTCTATCAAAACCAAACCAAAATTAACAATAATATCCAAAAAATACCCTCTTTATTATATAAATAAACAAGGTTACCGGTGGAATAAGATGTATTTATGTATCGTTTATAGAAATGGCTTGATAGATTATTTTGATCTGTTGTTTTGTTGATTTGTTCGAGGTAAATTATTTTGGGTTGGGGAAAAGGCCTTTCATTCCTTGTGTTTATACTATATAGGGGGTATATTTTGGATATTATTGTATATTTTGGTCATTTGATAGAATCTCAAGTTCCTGTGGTTATCCATATAATTTTGACAACTCATGTGTGATCCTATATTATATATATATATATATATCTTTATATACACAAGTATAAACCTAAAAAAACCGACTTTTCAAGTAAAGTTTTTTTTAAATTTATAATAAATAATTACTCCCATAGTCAGTGTAAAATTACAACTGTGGAAAAAAATATGTTTTGAACTTTGCAGAAACCTGCCAATGAGGATTTGAAACCTGATCCATGGACACATGTAGCCAAGTATAAGTTACAGGTGGAGAACCAATTAAGTCATGTGACAGGTCTGAAATATCGTGTAATAAGACCTGGTATAGTTTATGGTGTCGGAGACAAGTGTGCACTTGGTACGTAATATTCTCAAATTTATCGTGCCAACCAATAGATATTATTCTTTATCGCATTAACTACGAGGCTGGATTGTAATAAGTAATTTAATAAAAAACCGATATCACTCTAATTTTATAATACTTTGATGTGACATGTGAGAAAGCTATCCAGCTAGCTAACGGAACGTCAGTGGTTCTACTCAGGAGCCCGTTCCTACCTGAAATAATGCATGGAAGGGCACCCAAGGTCTTCCTGCACCAGTAAATCTGGAATGTCGCCATTTGACCTATAATGTGTCAGTGTGACGTAAGCCAAATTAAAACAAACAAAATAAACTTTGATGTGAAGTCATTAGTGTTATATACAAACATCGTAAAAGCGCACTCATGTAAGCATTACACCATAGGCACATCAATGATAATTTTCTCTTTTTATACAGTTAACTGTTCTTATTTCGGAAATGTGATAAATAGTATAATCATTATATTTGTGTAGATTCAATTTAACCTGCACTAATTCAAATTTAAGACAATATTTTCTATGTATTGTATATTTACCAGTGAGATACCGGGATTTATACCACAGTGTTATATATCACCCAACTATTATTGCTGTTCATTTTAATATTTATGATTCAGTAAAATTTGTAAATTTACATAAAAGTTGATTGTAAAGTTTTGTTCTAGATGGTATATTTCTTCATTTGAATATCATTATTTCTCCAAGATTGTTGAAAGTTACTCTGCAATGATAACAACAAACTTGCGTTACTTTTATTTGCTCGGCATTTGTGAAGCTGGTGAACATCAGACAGCATGTTCTTTATGAGTGTATATTCTTCACACTTCACTGAAATTAGTGCCATTTTTTGGCAAAGTTATGCCCCTTTTTTCAATGAAGATTTTTTTTTGCCCTGGTTAATTATTTTCTTAGGGAAGACACATCCTAGCTCTCGACAGTTTTGCAGAATTATACCCCTGCTTGTCTAGTACGTAACTATCCAGCGGTGAGATTAGTGAAGTGAGTTGTCCACGGTCACGTCTTATTTTCATGTTTTATTTGATTTCAGGTCCAAGAATTATAATTGGTGCAATATACAAGTATATCAGACAAAGAATGAAGGTACTTAACCTATTTTATATCTACTAGAGATACTCTGTTCGGAGCAAACAATTCCATTCAGTGCCAAAATTAATGTAAATGTATGGTAAAGGCAAGATTAAAGCCTCAATATGCCTCAGTAATGCTGTTATTCTTATTTCTCAAAGGCTTTTTATACGCCCGTTTGAAAAACGGGACGTATTATGGGAACCGTCCGTCTGTCTGTCCGTCTGTCTGTCAGTCCATCCGTCCACAAAACTGGATCCTGCGATAACGCAAGTCCCCTACCGGTTTAACCGGATGGAACTTTAGGTTTACCCTCCGTCCGTCTGTCCGTCCGAGCCAACATTTGATTATTATGAGCTTCATTCCGTAGTTAAATAAACAGGTGGTCCAGGTGGTGTTTATGAGCTCATTTGCCTCATAAACATCAAATTTTGGTACGTCCGTCTGTCTGTCAGTCCATCTGTCCACAAAACTGGATCCTGCGATAACGCAAAAAGAACTGAAAATATTTTAATGAAACTTGATATATGGATAGATGGCAGTATGGAGATTATGCACGTCTTTTTCTTTTCTTCCTATGTTGAAAATTCTGGTTGCTATGGCAACTAATAGTCTGAAAATATGGCAAATTTAACACACAAACTGGATCCAGTGATAACTCAAAAAGTAATGAAAATCTTTTTATGAAACCTAAAATATGGGTAGATGGCAGTCTAAAGATTATGCACATCTTTTTCTTTTCTTTTTATGTTGAAAATTCTGGTTGCTATGGCAACAAATAGACTGAATTTCAAGATTTCTGATTTAAATTTTTAAGCTTTTTCACTATAAGATCTTTATTTCTTAAGGTGTTTACTTCAAACTTTAAATATAAGTTTCTGGTCATCAACCACATCATATTTGACAAGGTTTACAACTCTAGCACAAAAATTATCAGAATTACCTCCATTGACCTTAGAATTTTTATGAAAAAAATGCTGTCTTTTTTAAATAACTTCTTTATTTCTTATTGTATCTACTTCAAACTTCATATATATGTTTCTTATTATCACTCAACATTTTTGAGAAGGTTAAATACTCTAGCAAGACTATTTTCAGAATTATGTCTCCCTTGAACTTAGATTTTTTTCGAGAAATTGGTATTTTTTACTCTAACTTCTTCATTCCTTTAAACTTAAAGTAAAACTCTCATCATATATGACAATGTTCATAAATCTAGCATCTTTATTTCAAGAGTTATCTTCTTTTTTATGAATTTTGCATTAAAATATGTTATATTTTGGTAACAGGGATGTTTGAAAAAATAACTTTAGAGTCTCCTTCAGTCTGTATGTATGTACGTCTGTCTGTGTCTGTTCATAAACACTGTTTTCTGAGATCACTTTTAAAGATTTTTCTAACAAATTGAAACAGAAAGAAATAGAATAGAAATAGAAAGTTGAAACATTAGTAACTGTTATTTTATTCATCCTGAGAAAATTAGACCATTTGATTATCTGTTGTAAAAACATAATTTCCTTACTAGGCAGGGAAACTTAACACATTACTGTGATATAGACAAAGTTAGAACTCGAAAAGATTTAAGTTCATTCATGTCATTCATTCAATGGTAAAATTGAATGGCCAGTGGCCCATCAGAATGTTGCTGGGCTTCTAACCGGTAGGAGACTTATGGATTGTAATTATTTGTCTTATGAGCCACTCATTGTAAATAATAATAGAATGGTTTGTAAAAATTCTGGTGAATGTGTTGGCCACCATGGGTACAAGGGATGTATTTTGTAAGGTAACTAGAAAGTTGCAAGGTTTTGTTTTCTATGCAAGGCCACTGAAGTTTTGAGTCAATTACTTTCTGTGAAATGGCAGAAATTTTCAGCAGTTCGCACCATAATTGTGTTCTTTTCTAAGATTTGAGGGTACTTTAGAGTAAAGCGAGTCCAGAAATTCAGTCCGATGTTGGAAGCGTTTTCTCATGAAGTATCTAGACTGCTTATACTCTGTAGTCTTTTGGCGCATAGAATGATACATTCGCTTTGTATCCATTCTTATAAGCTGCAAGAACATTCTTGAACTCTTCTTAACGTTTATACTAATGGCATTAGCTAATTTGACTTCAGCTATATCTTTGCCAAGAGTTCTAGAATGTGTTGTAGAATGACAGAGCTCTGAAAAATTTCTTGACAAGCACATGAATTTAGGGGCATAATTAAAAACAGTAGAATGTAAACTTTCGCATAGATTTGTATTGAAAAGTTCTGCCAATATTAGCCTAAATGGTTTTCACATCTAAAATTTTAAGTATAGTTGCTTTTATGTTTTCTTTATCTTGTTTATTAAGTTGTAAATGTTTTCCATATTATGGTAGATGATTTGTGTTGTATTTATCAAGAATGGCCATAATTATGGTGTTGACACACTGTTGATTTTGTACGACACGATGAGTGATTATTCGAGAAGCATGTAATAATGTTTTCGAAAGCAAGGGTACATTTCGAAAGAAAATCATTGTCGTTGTACTTTGTGACCTTGCTTTTTGCAACTCCAGACAGACACATTATCCTGCTCTCACAGACTTCGCTAAAGATCTAACAAAAATTTCCTTTTTTTGTCCATACGGAAGTTTTAAACTTAATTTAATCGCTCTTAATTGTTTTTCTAAATTTCTAAGCTTATGAATGTAACAAGTGTTATGTTTTAGTTTAATTTTTTTCACAGTTTTGTAGTCTTTAATGGTCTTTGCTAGTTGCCTGCTTGCATCTATTGTTATAGAATTTATTTCAACTTTATTTGATTTTCGTATCTTGTCCAAATTTTCATTTTTTATGCCCCCACAAAGTGGGAGCATATAGCGTTGCACTTGTCCGTCTGTCTGTCCTTCCGTACGTCTGTCCGCACTCACAGGAGAGTAATTATGTGGCTAGAGGGACAATAGGTAACTGTTCTTTCTCTTTGATGTCATTCATTTCGTAATGCTTTTATGTGGCTATTTTCTTTTGCGTGGCTAAAAAGAACAATAGAGAGAACAATAGAGTAGCCACATAATTACTGTCCAGTGAGAACGTCCTCCGTACGTCCCAAAATCTTGTGAACGCAACTCCTCTTAAACCAGATGGCAGATTTTGCTTAAACTTACAGGGATGAACAACCTTAATGTGTAGATGGTAGTAAAGGAAGGAATTTTTGCTGCGACCAAATTTAATAGAATTATGGCCCTTTGTTGATTTTTTTCACTATATACTATATAGAAATCTTGTGAATGCAACTCCTCTTAAACCAGATGGCAGATTTTGCTTAAACTTACAGGGATGAACAACCTTAATGTGTAGATGGTAGTAAAGGAAGGAATTTTGCTGCGACCAAATTTAACAGAATTATAGCCCTTTGTTGATTTTTTCACTATATACCATATAGAAATTTTGTGAACGCAACTCCTCTTAAACCGGATGGCAGATTTTGTTTAAACTTCAAGGGATGAGCAACATTAATGTGTAGATGGTAGTTAAGGAAGGAATTTTTGCTGCGACCAAATTTAACAGAATAATGGCCCTTTGTTGATTTTTTCACAATATACTATGTAGAAATTTTGTGAATGCAACTCCTCTTAAACCGGATGGCAGATTTTGCTTAAACTTCCAGAAATGAACAACCTTAATTTGTAGATGGTAGTAAAGAAAGGAATTTTTGTTGCGACCAAATTTAACAGAATTATGGCCCTTTGTTTATTTTTAGTTTTTAACTTGTGGCACTTGTAGTCCAAAATATATTTGACCTAGAGTCATAAGATTGACATAACAGTGGCATGTGGGGGCATCCGTGTCCTATGGACACATTTCTAGTTTTTTGAGAGTACGAGACCCCTGGATGTATTATGCTCTATTATAGCACAAAAACTTTGTTTCGCTTTCTCGCCACCCCCTGTGGTCGACAAGCAATATTTGGCATGTAGCAACTGTTCGATTGTAGATTTCTACAAAAGTTAAAAATGACCCTTGGGTGAAAAGGGGTCCTTCCCTGGCAGTCACTTCCTTTATGTAGAAAAACACATCTTTTTGTGGTTAACTACAATACCCAGAGCTTCTATATGTGGCACATATCATTGCCTAGTAAACCTCTATAAATGTTTTATGAATCATGCCCCCACCCTAAATAAACGCCCCCACCCTTGAGGTTATTTAGTATCATAACTTATTAGGCCTCAAAGGATAAGTGCACTTCATCATTTATTGATGGATTCTTTTAACACAAATATTAATTACCAATGTTATGCATTATATGTTACATATACTACATAATTTCTTTTCATAGTGAAAAGGTTCCTTAACAATGCAAGGGAGACAACCCTATTTTGGATTCTTTGACCAGGCGGCCACAAGGGTGAATTATACATGCATATACATGTTGGGTAAAGCCAAGTGGAGACAGTCTGATGACCAGTGAACACTTACAGTCTTGGATGAAAATAGGAAAAGAATGTCATCCAAAAGGCAGCCTTTGTTGAAATAATTATTATGTTGGCACTGTAAGTACATGTACATGTACTTTAAAGAAAAAATTTGCACTATTGCTACAGTTGTGTTGTTGTTGTCGTGCAGTACATAAACTACACAATTTGAACATTATTTTATGAATACTAAAGGGATTGTCTTCATACTTGGATAAGATTTATGAATTTGACCATTACCTTTTTATTTGGCTTTGGTACTAAAGGTCAAAACTGCAAATTTTGTTTTAATTGTCATGACTTTTTAGCTCACCTGAGCTAGCTGACAGGTTCAGCTTTTAGGATTGTTGAATGTCCGTCGTCTGCCGTCCGTCTTCTGTCCACATTTGTTTGTTAACACTCTTGTGGTCACATTTTGCCTCAATCATCATCAAACTTTGGCAGGATGCTTGTCTAGGTAATTGCTCAGATGAGTATGAACATGGGTCTTTTCGGATGAAAAACAAGGTCACAGGAGCTAAAAATAGAAAAATATTGTTAACACTCTGGTGGCTACTGTTTTGATTCAATTGTCATTAAACTTGGTCAAGATGCTTGTCTAATTAACTGCCTAGTTTGATGTGTCAGGTGAGCAATCTAGGGCCGTCTTGATTGTATTGCCTATATATAGTACTAAGTAGTGACAACATATAGAGAACAATTCTCTGTCATCTGTCTGTCCGTTTATCCATCTGTCCATCACAAAACTTTTGCGGACTACTACTCAAAAACTACTGGTACAATTTCATCCAAACTTTACAGGAATGATCAATACCTGGTCATATTGTGCATAATATTGGTATTTTCCAATTTAATGAATTATGTTAGAGTCAATGATTTTTATACCCCCACATACAAAATTTAGTGGAGAATATAGTAGTCAGCTTGTGAGTTGGTCCATTTATACCTCAATCTTTCTCACTAGTTATCGGACGATAACTATAGTTTTGAATGAGATATTGTAATCAATGATTATGTAACAACCTTATATGCAGACCTCGCTTCTGATTGTGTTTGGATCAAGGTCAGGGTCACTTTTACTAAAAATAGAAAATGGTTTCTGTATAATAATGAGTTTTTAATCAGAGATATTGATTTCAAACACTGTATTTGGAAACCTCAATTGGGATTGTTGTTGGACCACATGGGGTAAAGGATCACTGTTACTAAAAATTAGTGATTTCTGGGCAATAATAGATATAAAATAAGATATCATGATCAAATAAATTTATTATGAAGCAATCTTATAAGAAGACCCCATTTGGGATTGCTTTTGGACCCCCTGGGATCAAGTTCACTGTTACTTAAAAATCTTTTGTAGACAATTAAAGGAGCTAGAAATGAGATATTGTTACAGTATTTAGCAAGCTTATGTAGATACCTAGCTTGGGATTGTTGTTGGATCCCCTAGTTTCAAGGTCATGGTCATTGTCCCTAAAGAAAAGAAAAATGGTTTCTGGAAGATGGGCAATTAATTGTAAGAATTATTTGTATACTGATAAAACATCATAAAATATAGGTTGAGTTCAAATTATGCTTAAGACTATTGATAGATCCCTACTCTGACTTTTATTTGAATAACAATAGATTTTAAACCACAAACATTGACATGTGCTCTTTTCTTAACAGATAGGTAGTGATTAAATTGTTATTGTATCCACTAATCTGATAATAAGAATTAGATAGGTCAGGGATCTATGCCTTAATTTCCAAAACAGGATGCTGTTGAATGTTTGTTTGTTTGATTGTGCATTAGTTCAGGCACGAACGGGCACCTGAGTAGAACCACCTACGTTCCGTAAGCTAGCTGGATAGCTTCCTCCTGTCGGGATTCGAACCCACAGTGGTGAGAAGCAAGTGGTTTGAAGTCAATCACCTTTACCACTCGGCCACGGACTCCCCTGCTGGTGGATGTATGAATCACCTTTCGTGAAAGTTCTGAAACTTAATAGGATTGATCTGTAGCTCATATGACGTACAGGGCTGGCAAAATCAATTGTCGGTATTGTCCAGGTTGACCCTCAGTCTGTACGGACAAATGAAAATTTTCAAGAATTGACTATGTAAATATCATACAGACAAGTTAAATAATGATTCACATAAAAACAGACAAGTAAGTTTAAATCAGATTTTGCCGGCCCTGACATAAATCCCAACCAAAAATATCTTTTAGAAAAAAACCTTGACCTTAAATGACCTTGACCATCAAAGTCATATTGAATTTTGCTTAAATTGTTAAGTTTAAAACTTACTGCAAAACTGGCATGTTGAAAACTTCAAATTTGAGCTCAATGTGACCTTGACTGTCATGGTAAAGTTTTTAAATTTTGCTTTAATTGCAGTGAACAAATTTAAATCATTCTGTCACAGGATGAGAAAAATGTGCAGCCTGAACGGGACTCGAACCCGAGACCCTCAGAATACTGTTCCCTGGCTCTTACGACTGAGCTATCTGACTGCTTACACAATTTTCCCCTAAAAAGTGAACAGTTGTGAACCATGACGTAAAATACAATGACAAAACATGACTGCTAATAGTAGTTCTTGTTCATGATCTGTTCATGATCTGATCTGTCTATCCATCAGAAGAAGACTGTTACAATGAAAAATTAATTAACAATTTTAACATGAGTTATTTGCAATAAATGTCCAAAAAAGGTTGCTTTTGTCTATTATAATGATATTCAGGGATCTCTGAATTTATATAAGATATAAGTATATCTGATAAGCCAAAAGTCGAGAGTAGGACAACAAAACAGCTTATTATCAGGGATATTGTTGTAAGTGGAGTTTACTGTAAGTTGTAAAATCAACGATTCTCTCCACACAAAGAGTTAAAAGAATTAACATATATTTACAGTTAAGTAAGGGAAATTTTTCAAAATATGGGTGATTTATTCTGTTTTATAACTTCTCATCCAGTTTCATCATGGGCTCAGGAGGATTGACTATAAGTGGACCAAAATAAGCATAGTTATTATATGGCATGTTGGGAGTTTCATTATAAGTATAATTTTTTATGCTATTGGACTTTAATTATTTCAGGCTGGGTTTCTGATGCCTTCATACCTCCAGATAATTGGATTCTTAAACGTAACAGCCAGAAATGGAAAATCCAAAGCAAGAAATGGAAAATCCATGTTTTGAGGAAAGCAGAGCAACAAGAAAATCCTGTACAAGAGCCTATGAAACAAAACAGAAAAGTAAAATTGTGACAGGCATATGGTAAGTGTTGGTTTAATTTTATTTGTCTACAGGCTTTTTCGTTCACCAGGGGCAATACTGAGGTTTTTTGACATGACGAGACTGAACATATTTTTTCCAGATAAATGCACCATTTGAAGCAGGTTTAGACCACTAATTTTTGTGCAAAATTTCAGATCATTCGCACACTTCGTTTTTCCAGAATAATTATTCAAATTGTAAAAAAATGACCCAAAATGAAAAGCGTTTAAACGCTTTTCACTCAAATTTGGCTAAGAAAAGCATAAAAGTACGATTTTCAATTTATTTCAAAGTATATTTCTTAACTATCTTTGCATATATGTCTGTTTAACATGCCCCAGCTCATTTTTGTAAGAATTTCCTTCACGAGCTTGCAACTCTACGTTACCATTCCGGATCATTTGATCTACAAAAGATGATATTAAACTGATAAATCTATGAGAAAAAAAACTATGTGCCATTACTTAATAAGAAAAGGAAAGTTAATTGCTGCATTTTGACATTTTTCTGCACTAATTATTTGTTACTTAACCAAGTATTCAAAATACACAATCTGATTTTATAAGTTTTTAGGCTTTTAAACCTCAGTGGAGTCCCTTTAAGTGTTAGTATAGCTACTGACTTTAGCTTTCAAAACCCTACTTTAGTCAAGTATGCTTGTTCACGTAAATATGTTTGTTTGTTTGATTGGGTTTAAGTCACACCAACACAGTATAGGTCATTTGGTGACGTTCCAGCTTTACTGATGGAGGAAGACATACTTACATAGGGGCGTCCGTGGCCGAGTGGTTATGGTCATTGACTTCAAACCACTTGCCCCTCACCGCTGTGGGTTCGAATCCCGACAATGACTGGATTCTTTCATGTGAGGAAGCTATCCAGCTAGCTAACGGAACTTCGGTGGTTCTACTCAGGTGC
Organism: Ruditapes philippinarum; assembly: GCF_026571515.1. NCBI lineage: Eukaryota > Metazoa > Mollusca > Bivalvia > Venerida > Veneridae > Ruditapes > Ruditapes philippinarum. The sequence goes on from NW_026859467.1 coordinate 38,704, forward strand.
CAGTTCGTGCCTGAATTAATGCACTGAAGGGCACCTGAGAAAATGCTCTCCATGCCCAACACCTAACAGAGTTAATCTTGAAGGAGAACTAGTCACTTTACAAATACAGGTAACTTTTTCATTACATTCACAATGTATCTATGTCTGTTTCTGTTTCATGTGGAAATTTTGTACACTAGTTAGCAACATGAAGTTAAACGATGAACAGTGGTGGCCTAGTTAATTTCACCAAAAGTCTATATTAAGATCATTAGACAATCAATAGTTTCACATGTTCATCAAATCCAGTGGGGTTTTTTAGGAAAAAGGGGGAGATGCTGGGCGCTGGTAGGGAGGGGAAAAAATATATGAAAGTCAATTTGAGGAAAATTATGACGTTATTTATACTATATACTAAAGTACATTGTAGAGAGTCACAACTAGATCTTTTTTCCCCTTAAAAATCATGCAAAATTTTCTTTGCAGTATAACATCTTGATAGTGATTGGTTTTTATACTTCCATTTTTGTATGAAATTTACTACAGTATAGGTATAATAGTGTATCTGTGACACACTTTAGCTCCATACAAGTCATTTTCATAAGAAATACAAAATATATTACTTTACTAAAAATAACCAAGAAAATGACAATATTTTGATAGCAATAGCAACTGATTTCAAGAAATAGTACCATTCAGTATGGGATATAGCCAAGAAAAAAAGATAGCAGCCTCCATGTTGAGACAGTACTTGCAGTTTCCTGCAATGTTTTTGGTTATTGTGCCCCCACTTTAGGGGAGGTGGGGCATTTAGATTTACCCTTGTCCGTCCATCCGTCCGTTCTCTTTTTGTGTCGCACATAGCTTAAAAAGTAATTGACCTACAGTCAGGAAACCTTACAGGAATGTTGATCAGCATGTGTAGAGAAAAAGTTTATATTTGTTCCATTTCAGCAACAAGATGTACAGATCTATACAAACGTGAGTCCAGCATGTGGCTGGTGTCATGATGCCAGCAATACAGGTTTAGACAAGTGTGTTTGTGGGACGGCATATGGCCTTGTATTCAAGGACAATAGCACATTGAAATACCAAGCAGATAGATGGTGATTTTATGAAATGTCCATGTAAGTGTTTAGAAAAGTTTATGTGACATTTACTTTTGTTTATTTTTGGGCATTTTGTTAAGCAATACACTTTTCTGATCACAAAAATTTATATAACCGGTCAAGTTCATTCAATTATGTGGATTAGCCTGTCCATGAAATCCACAAAATGAATGCCTCGTTGATAATAATGGCATTGCAATACTTGAGTATACAATTATGATCTACAACTGTGAGCTACTGTATTGGTGAGTAAGTTTGCGTTCAAGTTGTTATCTCCAAAACTACTGAAAGGAAACTTCACACACTTACTTGAGAGCATAATAGGTTATTATCCAAGGCCCATAACTCTAACTTAGATATTTTGTCAGAATTATGGCCATTTAACCAATACTATCAGAATTACTCTTAATTCTTTATTTCTTGAAGGACGTTTTTGTAACATCAAATATATAATGTTTGTCAGCAACACCTCTCTGCTGACAGCACTTGTTCAAGTTAAAATTAATTAGGCTGTGATATGATTTCAACATATTATGTACTTTATTGCAAAAGAATGTGGCAAAGATATATAAGTTTCTATAATTATAAGTTAGCGAGGGAAACCTGTAATAGCAGGTCTAAAGAAAAGGTTTGTGTTTTTGGTTTACCAGAGCACAAAGTATTGAAGGTACTGCAAAATCATTTAAATTTCAGGGCATAAATTTGGTGGTTTGTGAACGGTAAGATTGTTAATTCGTGGAATTCAATTGCCAGGTAAAATAAAAAAAATATGAGTCCTCAAATTCCACTTTCAGTAAATTATACCCGGCATTTGTGCCACTTAAATGATAACAAGTGCAAGAAAACATGATCTTGACCTATTCAACAGAAGCTCTGTCTTCTAAATAAGCATGTGTCGTGTATCAATTATATTTTATAATTTGTTGTTTCATTATTTGAAAAAGATGTGTAAAATCTCTCTTCATTAATTTACCGATGTAAACATGTCTGTTCTCTTGTGATCATGTGATCTTGAATTATTTTAGCTACAAGAAATTTGAACGATGGAATGATCTGCGTGCACATTTTTTAATGTGTTTTTATGTCTGTTACAGCACTGTGCTTAAAATTTCAGCATCATGACGATAGAAACAATCACTGATATTTTTTTGTTTCATACAAATAATTTGCTTTTTAAGTGACTTGATGTGTTGATATTGATATTGTGAATGATAAAGCAACATAGAAAGATTAATGTTCCGTACATGGCTATTGTTGTTGTCACCCCTGTACAGAAATAGACCCAACTTGGTGTGGGATAAAAAATAGTTTTGTAGAAACCCAATTCAAGTCATCTCAATGGTTTGTTTTGTATTATTCAAAGTGTATTTATTACATCTGTGTAGTTTTGTGTTATATGATAAAATCAAAAGTTGTTTTTTGTGTATTCTTCAGGACCTCTTTTCTTGATGGAAGGATTTAAGATGTACTGCCTGCCAGCATCCGGGAATCTTTAAATGGAAATTAGGTAAGAATGCAACAGACAAAACTCTATTAGTCAATTAACTTTACCACAAATTTTGTTCCAAAGTACAGATTACAGGCGATTGTCTGCGGACATATCAACAATGTTTGACAGTAGTTAGGGGACAGTGCAGTCAATTCTAATTAAGCATTTTAAAATGATAAATGCTAATACATTAACTATTGTATTCTTGGTTTACAACTGTATAATTATTTTACTACTCTACTTATTTAACAATTTCATCAATGGTGAAATTTTGTCAACAGTTTTACAGTCACATAAAAATCAGTTATGCGTTATATTTATTTCACAATAATAACAATTTTGTTTTGAGTTGTATTATTCTTTTTATTTCTCTTATACATTATCATTCAGCAAAAGTATATTAATACTTTTATACTTTCATTCTGAATAAATAAAATTGAATGAATGAATGAAATAATTAATTGGTAAATTAATATACACTGTGATATTTGGTTCAGTATAAAAAAGATCTACTGTACATTATAGATTTAAGGACTTTCACAAAGATTGTATTATGCAAATATATTCTGTATTTATTTCTGTGTTAAGTTTTTTTTGTATTTTATAGGAAACAGAGTGTTGATGTCTGGAATATTCTACTGTTGAGAAGTTTAAGATATATTACTTTTATAAAAAAAGACTTACCTATACAGATCAATTGGTAAATATATAATTATGTTAATTACTCTTAGAATGAAACTGATGCATAATTTTCCTCAATTTAAGTCAGGGGAATTTTTTCCCAAAAATAGCTGGAGAAAGGCACTCCGACTGTATGTATTTAAGATCTCTTAGTCATTAGAGATTACTGTTCAAAGTACGGATTATGACTTATTTATGGCATTTTATCAACTGAGAAAATTCCTGGTAAAAGTGTTGCATGATTTTAACTTCTTTCAAACAGCAAAACCCACAGATGGTTTAGTAAACAAGTTTCACTACCATTAAAATATATAGTACCAATTTCTTAATTTTTCCAGGTTAATATAGGTCAATTTACAAAATGAACTTGATAGTTCTATCAGGTAAATCAAATGCTCGCGATTATTGAAATAATTTATTATTACCATTACAATTTATTTGTGAATGTCAGTAATGTATGTGATTTGTGTTGCAATAAGATGGTACAAATAATTTGTTTTTATCCAGCATTTAATCAGTATATGAATATTAAAAATGACTAATGTATTAACTAACCGTACGTCTGCTTGTACCATGTAACCAGGATGGTCTGCACTGTAATATTATAGTCAGTACAATAATGAATGGTAATATATATATTAACAAATGGACAAGTTCAGTACAGATATCTAGTATGTTGAGGATTTATACTGAAAACGTTTCTTAAGCAAAAATATAACATTGCATTTCTTTTGCATTATCCATGTTTGTATCTATAGAAATTTAAAGTTTATACATGTAGAATAAAATTACTAGAACTTAGAAAAACATGAAATCATATAAGTCTGTCAAATTAAATTATTTCAGGGTGCTTTCATTGTTTACATAATTTTCCTGCAATTTATTGTCACAGGAACATTTTATATGCATATTACATGCAAAATTAAAATGTAAAATCTGCCAATAAAAAATAATTGACAAATATTAATTTTTCATTTAAAATTAATGAGGCAAAGTATATTACAATATTTTATTTGAGATGTGTACAAAAAAGTGATAGATATTTTGTTTTTTGTGATATATGTATTATTATTACATGCTTCACAATATTAGTAATTAATAATATACATAACAGAGAGGGCTTATCATCAAGTGAATTATTACACGATATATGCACAGCATAAAAAATGCTTACACATCATATGATGTCAGATATGAAATCAGAACAAATGACGTCAGGGAAATTACTTCTATGCTCAATGTAGTTCAACATATTTTTATCAATTCTCTTTTAATAAGCATATAAGAATGGAAATAGATATTAATTTTTCTTGCATTGTAGTATAAAAATGCATGGTTTATTGTTCAAATGCTTTCCAATTAATCGCTCAGGCATATCGGTCTTTGTGATTATACTCCTGCACATTTTAACTGAAAGCCTGCATTATTTTACAACAATACACTTAAAATGATATCTATCTCCTAAATAGATAATAATAAGTGATATTAATATATATTTCTATTATTATCAGAGAGACACAAACTTCTGGGAGGACAATGAATTGACATTTGTTTTTCTCAACATGAAAACGGAATGAGACATTCTAGTGGACTAATTGATGACACTTACACTGTAGGGATTCAAAAATCTACAACAATGAGAAATTCATCAATAGAAGTTCAGTGATAAACTCCAGTAGCAGGTGTTCAAGGAATTCAGAATCAGTTATATCATAGTGTTCTAACTCCAGTGATAAACTCCAGTAGAAGGTGTTCAAGGAATTCAGAATCAATAATATCAAAGTGTTATAACTCCAGTAATTAACAACAGTAGCAGGTGTGCCAAAATTACAACTCAACTGATAGAAATGAGTAGCAGAAAATTATAAGTCTGTACCATGAAAGTTTTGTGAGGGAATATACATGTTTATAATTTATCTGATGAGCTGAAGTCTGACTCTACAAGATAATTTCTGATTCCATTCCACTGTATTGACACTAGTGTTATATTGATATATCATATTACATTTGTAAATTATTTGGAAAGATATGTCTTAAAGATCTTTCATATACCTCTGTATTTCAAACCACTTGCGCCTCCCCGCTGTGGGTTCGAATCCCGACAGGGACTTTGGATTCTTTCATGTGAGGAAGCTAGCTTACAGAACGTCGGTGGTTCTACTCAAGTGCCCGTTCGTGCCTGAAATAATGCACGGAAGGGCACCTGAGGTCTTCCTCCATCAGTAAAGCTGGAATGTCTCGATATGACCTATAATGTGTAGATGTGACATAAAACCCAAAACAAACAAACAAAAATACCTCTGTACAACTAAGTTATGCAGCTGGTATACAAGTTTGAGGTTGTGAGTCATTGTGGTTGTCTGGCCATTTATATGTACTTCTGTTTTAATGCTCAACCAATTGTAAAATAACTGGACAAGAATAATTGTCACAATATCTATTTGCCCAATATTTACATGCAGTACAACAGGCAAAGTAGTACTCTTACTCCTGATTAAATTTTCTCAATAATAACTTTGGAAATTTTCTGTCATAAAAATATAAAGCTGTAAGAAATACAAATATCTATGCCATTTGTTAAATTTTCAAAGTCAAGTCAAATGTTTTATTAGCAAAAACATATACATGTACATGTTCATTGCCAAGTTACATTTTAGCGGTTATTATTATACATACACATAATTATGTTTCAGTGTAAAATAATTCAAACAAATGTATTAAAGGGACTCCACTGACGTATTTTTGACATGACAATACTAAAAATTATTTTTTGAGATTAATGTTCCATTTGATGTAGGTCTCGACCAGTAATATGTGTGAAAAAATTCAGATTATTAGCTCACTCCGTTTTTCCAGAATAATTCTTCTTCTTATGAAAATGACCAAAAATTGAAAAGTGTTGCAACATTTTATTACTTATATCAGGTTGAAAATAGTATAAAGATACAATTTTGAATTTATTTTAGGGTATTTCTTAATTATCTTTTGCATATCTTTCTGTTTTAAGTGCCACAGCTGATCCATCAACAACATTCAAATTTTTATGTTCCTAGGATTTTTGACCTGAGTGGAGTTCCTTTAACGTAGATTCAATTCATAGTTGCATCGCTTATTAAACAAATTTTGCTAAGTTTATATTTACACATATTTCATTTTGTACATTTTGGTTTTCTTTCAATATTTCTATGTCTATCCTCTTCAATAACTAATTTAGGTGAAGAGCACCTAAACTACAATGCTTAAAATTATTAACACAACTTTAATATTTCTCTTGGGTAAATTCTATTTAAACAAATTATAACTTTCTAATTTTGAAAAAGTAATAAGTTAGCACACCATTGTTGTAGTTGCTGATCAAAAATATTTTGTATTTTGGTATTTACAGGCACAGTGGTAATATTACCATTATTCTATACATGTATAATTACTTAAATCTGACGACATATTTTTAACATATTTTGACCAGCTATTTAATAAATTACCATTTGCATCATTAAAAAGCACCGGTTTGTATAAAAGAGAGTTTGGGGATTTCATAATTCTGTACAAGTACTAAATAATTCTGACTTTTTCCAGAACTAATAAAGGATTTAGTATACATTTATTTTGAAATACCCATTGAGTAAAGACCAATCAATTCTTTTTGTAAACACAGCAGGTGAAGTATAAATGTGTCAATTTGAATTTTAGGAAGTCATTCCAACATTTATAAATAACAGGTGTTGCAGACTGATTAATTACATCACAAACAAATTTGTTGTGACTTTTAATTGTTCACAAGCATTTGCTAAACTTTTCTGCTTTTTTCTGCTTAAAGGCCCAGAAATTATGCCCAGAAATGTTTTTAGTTTTATTTCTCAAAAGCTTCTTATTTTTGGTGTGTTTGTATTGTTTTAAAAAAAAGTTACTTATTGTCAATTACCTTAACCATGATCTTTTTCTTCTGTTGTTATTTCATTAATTGGTACAGTATAGTGATTTAGTATTTTGTATGGGAGTCAAACTATTACTTTGTTTACATTTCGACAACTATTATGACAAATAATTTCACATGTTAATTTTAAGCGATACTTTTTTCTGGTCACAAGCATCTGATATAAAACAATGATTTAAACATAATTGAGCCGTGTCACGACAAAACCAACATAATGGGTTTGCAACCAGCATGGATCCAGACCAGCCTGCGCATCCGCGCAGTCTGATCAGGATCCATACTGTTCGCTTTTAAACATTTTAACAAGTAGAGAAACTGATAGCGAACAGAATTGATCCTGATCAGACTGCGCGAATGCGCAGGCTGGTCTGGATCCATGCTGGTCGCAAACGCACTATGTTGGTTTTGTCGTGACGCGGCTCAATTTATAAAACTGATTTTTTCTGTTTTCTATAATTTATTTCTCAGGCATAAATTATAATGTGCCTATAAAATATTATTTGACCATCCATATTATCTCCTTCTATCATTTTGATTAAATAATTCCTGTAAATAACCAAAACAATAGAAAAGTATATAATGTTTTTAACCAAGTTTTTAACAAAAACTGGTAATTGTAATGCTGATGTTTGAAGGCAGGCGTCAACTTTTGGTTTCTGCTCAATAACTTGAGTTTGCTTTGACCTATTGATGCCAAACTTTGTGTGTTGGTAGCTTTTGTTAAGAGGCAGCTTGGGTTTGCTACTAAGGTGTCTGTGATCAAGGTCAAGGTCACTGTAGTAATTCAGTTCCTGCTCAATAATTGGAGTTTGCTTAGGCCTATTGAATCCAAACATGGTGTATGGGTAGCTTAGATCTAGGTGCAAGGTCAAGGTCACTTGCTTACAATAGAATTTTCAGCTTCTTCTCAATAACTTCAGTACACAGTCACATTGACCTATTGATACTTGGCATGTGCATTTGTTGTTGGTAATTGTGTAACAAAACAAAGATACATTCTTTTTAAACATTAAACAAAGATTTGAATGTTGGTATATAAAATTATCATATATCAAATTATTATCAGTCTCTGTGTTTTCTTCTTGTGGATCACAAATAAACAGCAAAAAATAACAGTGTAGGTTCTTTTGTTACTTTAAAGTAAGCAAGCAGTTCAAGGTACAATTAAAATGCAAAAATTATTATGTTTGAAATTTTTTTTAACTGATATGTTTTTTAATATTTTATTCCTTAGCTTGACTTTTGAGAATAAAAGATCTATTGCTACAGTTATGTTGTTGTCGTTGCCGCTGTTGACACTCAAGATCAAATAAGTGAATTTATGTTTTCTTTCAGTTCCTTATGACAAACAAATTATTTATAATTAAACAATATTATAACCTTGTTTTGAAAAAACTTCCACTGACCATGCTTCTTAATAAGCCTATCTGTCACACCTTTAAGAGCTGCAGCTGTAGCTCCCCCAGACCTTAATGAATGGAGACCAAATTTCGACCTGTCTAACCCTAAAAGAGAAATATGATACAAAAATATTTCTCTCGCTCTTGTATAGGATATAATATTTCCTTCCCTTAGCTTATACGTTTTAGATTTACTACAAAAAGAAACTTTCCGAAACAATATACTACAATATAATTCCTTGTCTGACGTGTTTGACTTTAGGAAAAAGAAAAAGTCAAGTGTGGCCCTTGCTAAGCGATTGCAGCTCTTGCTATATTATCATAATATTGATTGTCAGATTTATTCTAGAAAAAAATATGGAATTCAATAAGAATTGTGTCAATTTTTAGAAACTGGAATTTAACAGCTTGTGTTCTCATATTTGAAAAATTATGAAGTTGTTTTATGTTATCTAGTACAATACTGAAATGTCTTGCATGAATATAAAGCTGTAAAACCTAAACAGATGAGTGCAATAAATGTTTTGAAGTCCTATTGATAATAGAATCAATATATACTTAATTCAGTGACAAGTTATATGGCCCTTTATTACCCTTCCAGATTTTTTCCGCCTTTTTGATTGGATGTTGATCACCCGAAAGAAATTGATATTACCGAGCCAGACGGGTAATATACACATTAAATTTCCCCGATGGGTACCCCACGTTGTAAACAACATGCGCCGTGCGATGCGCGTACGGTTTGATTTTACGCGATATAAATTCCAATTTACAAGCAATTTTAAATTGTCAAGTGATAAATATTTACCAAAATAGAGTAATGATACATATTCTCGTCAGTATAGGAAACAAATATGACCTTGTGAAAGCTTGATATTAATTCCAAAAAAGTGCGTTCAACAGACTACTCCTTTTCTCTTGTTTACATCCGTTATGTTCGAAAGATAATACGTCATGTATTTGTGACGTCATGTTATGGTGAAGGGGTATCCTAAAGGGAATCTTATTTCGACGTATCATTTGAAGTAGCAATTATTTATTTTAAAATCGTCTTAACTCGGCACGGGAAGGGTAATAAAATTATTATTTTGGTTTTGGATATATTACCTGCCAAGATAAAATATCACCCTCGCCTAACGGCTCGGGTGATATAAAATCTTAACAGGTAATATATCCACATATATCACTCCAAAACCAAAATAACATATAATATAAAAGCTTGTAAATATAACCCAAGCTGCTAGGTGAGTGTTATATTGCCAACAACCGATTATATACGGCCATATAACCTGTCAAAAAAATATTTGTAACAAATTTATAATACAGCAATCATCATTTTGAGAGGATTAAAGCGCGATATCTTCATGAATTGACAGCAGCTGTGTATATAAAACTATATAAACGTCTCGATTATCCAATGAAAAGCGACGTTACTAACATGCAGTATTTAATATGATATATAATGGCATCCTTATTTTAAACCACCAATGTTTTAACATTTTTAGTTCAAGTACAATATGTTTATTGACTTTTTGGACTAAAACTAGGTTAAATAGACTACAGTATAAATTTGATATGGATTTTTTTGGACTTTGGAAACAAGGCTAAAATCCAATGATAATACATGTACTTATGTATGATAAAATTATATTAACATTTTTGATCTCCACATAGATGTTATCATAACTATGAATGTAAGATTTTTAAGAAAAAAGTAATTTGAATTCATTGTTCATTTCAGAAACATTCCAAATACTATGGGCATTTTAATTTTTATCATCCTGGTTACCAATTGATTGTAGCTTTTGTAGTTTAATTCGAAAAACATCTCTTAGTCTGTTTTTACATGAGAGACTTCAAGAGGAGTTCTGAGTTCGAATCTCAGCTGAAGCATATGTGTAGATTGG
>NW_026859468.1:0-9921 GCF_026571515.1 Ruditapes philippinarum
ACACATTTTTTATAGAGTATTCAGACACACAAAATGAATGATGTTTCCTTCTGCAGTAAATGTCTAAACCTAAAAGTGATTTTTCCAGTCCACACATTGATTTCCCCCAAGAATCTAGATCACTATTGTGTGTACTATAAACAATTCTCTTTTGTAACTCTTCATTCCTTGATTTTTCTTTTTCAATTTTCTTAATTCAACGAAAAAGCCATCAATATGTTTTTTGCCACCTTTGGTAATGCATGATTCTTGTATACATAAAAAGAGTTTTATCAAATTAGATTGATATAAGATTGCCCACAAGTTTTCATTCACTCTCAAATAAACTTTTAGTTACTGAAAATTAGCAAAAAATATTTTATCAAAAAAAATAAAATAAATATTAATGATTTAAACAAAAATAAATTTAATCCTATAAACATAAATAAGAAGTTATTGTTTTTACACATTAGCCTTTTCTTTATTCAAACAACATGAAGACAGTAAAATATATCAGGAGTGGTGCATGATAAATTTATTCAGTTAATCCTTTTTTTTACTAGACTGCAATTACCTCAGTCTCCATGAAATCACTGGGACTCCACTTAATTTCAATAAATAATTATCACAAATATAGAAGTCTAGTTTTGTTTTTCAACAATATCATAACAGCATAGCAATTTAATCACTTGGCAATCCAGTTCATCAAAAATTAAAGCTTATTAAAATTAACTCATATCCATGGTAAATTGTCATAAATATTCACAAACTTTTTTTCAAAATTAATGGTGCCAGAGCTCAGCAAGAAAGGGACATTGTTTAGTAGAGGGGGAAAAGGGGGAAATTTTAAAAACGGATAAATCAGTTAATTTTATGTAAAATTGTGATGGAGTAAATTTTATTCTAAATTGTCACATAGTAAATTTCATGTTAAATTGTGGTGAAGTATCATAAAAATAAAAAGAATGTTTACTGTTTCTAATGCTTTCTTCTGGATTATATATACCGGAAGCATCATCATGTGTTAAAAATTGTGCTCAATTCTTTGGATTTGTAATAAACTGCTATTGTATTGGTAACTCTATTTTTTGTGAATTTGGGGAGGGGCATTTCTTAGAGGATTTACAGTAAACCATAAATACCTTAAGTATTGCAGGTACATTAAATTTATAACAAATAAATAAGATACTACTTGAAAAGCTTCTTATTTTAGAAATCAAACATGATTTACCATATTTTTATCTTATCCATGTGATATTTTCTTCTTTTGGCTTACTATGGTATTATTTATAGTTACATAAATAATGTTTAATAATTCCTTGTTAAGCTAATATGAATTTTGTACAATGTCAAAGAACTGCTGAATTATCACACATAACTTGTCACAGCAAATGATTCTATGAATATTCCAGGAACTGCTAAACTAATAAACAGAGGGTTCAACCATTTAACAACAGTTCAATCACTTCATAATTGCACTAGCAACAAGAATGCTGGCCAATATCACAGAGAAAGATAATTTACAACTAAGTTTCAATGGTCCAATATTGATCTAGGCCAGTAAAACTTGCTTGCTATATTCACTTTTGAACAAACCTTATTCAAGTATGTTAATGATTTCCTTTATTTACTGAAAAGGTAAACAATGAAGTATACTTGAGGTCTGGAAAAACTATAGAAAAGAATTCAAAATTTTTTAGCCAATGATCTTAACCAACTGTGCAACACAAAAAGCAAGGTGTTGTAAACATAAGTAAATAAAATTGCTCCTTGCTGTGAAATCTTTTTGTACATGATATAAACACGTCAGATAATAATAGGTCAATAAATTAAAACTGAAACAGGCATTGTAATTTTTTAATATTAAATCAGTGACCTGTTGAGCCCTTTGTTATTAAAATAAACCCTAAAATTCATTTAAAAAATTAAAATCTTTACCTCAAAACACTTCTCAAATAACTTCCTTTTTACAAAGACCAACTTGAAATAAACAATACGCTATTTCTATACTTTCTCTTAAATATTAAATTCAGAAATTTATCGAGATGAATGAAGACCCTAATGACAAAAAAATTCATTAAAACTTTAAAAGAAAATGTAAAACAACAAACTTACAAAATCAAAATATCCTTAGCAGTCAGATAAACAGCCAGGTAAACTATATTTTGTCAGTGTATTATAAAGAGAGGTAAACAGAACTATTTCAAAATACTTCTTTTAATAACTTTGAATCATCATCGACTTATTTGCACAATAATTATTTAACCAATAAATTCATTTCAAAATAAAATCTTGTAATATACTGTAACTAATGGAAAAGTACTGACAATCAAATTGACTTTTACTCTATGAATGACGACAGCCTGCAGGTAAAGTACTGAAAATAACTTAAATCGTGTCACAAACTAATTCATTAACATATCATAATATATGACGATCTGCCCCCGCCCTGTCTGAGTTAAGTTATAGTCTTATTATCTTAAAAATAAATAAATTAAATAAATACTAAGTACAAATACACCGACAAATCTAAACAGATATATAAATTGATAAATTATATAAAATGTCAAGATTTTATTTTAAATAATTCTGATTTAAAATCAATTACCATTTTTTAAATTACATTTTTCTCAACTTTTCCATGTTTTTTTTTCTTTTTTTTTTTCTTTTTTAATTTAAACACAGTTATATTATGTACAGGCAAATTAACATCATACAAATAGATCTTATCTAATATTATTTCAGATTAAGTCACTCAAATCCAAAAGTAAGATGTCTATTACTTCAGTCCATATAATTATATCATTAACTAATGGCTTAAAATAGCCCTTAGAGTATCATCAATTTCAATGAAAACATGATTTCAATGAAATCTGATTTAGGTTACTCTGACAGCCAGTCAGCCTTACCTTTCACGGTTAAAGAATTTAAAAAATTTGCTGGCATATAATAAATTATGTATTATAAAACAATATCTGTTTTCCAACAGTTAAAGTATATTAATAGAAGATTTTTTCAGGGTTCCCACAAAGAAGAGAAATCAAAAATTCCCTGACTTTTCCCTGACCACAACCATTTTTCCCTGACCAATAACCGCATCAAGTTTGCACAATTCCATATTTTAATTTAATTCATATGCAGAAATGTTTAAGTTATTTATACGAAAATATAAATTACAAAATAATAAAATTAATCTTAGACTGGGCAAATTACTCATTTTAATATTTCAATTGTAACAGGTTTTTCTTTTTAAATCAAATAAGAAAATATAGTACACTACAATCAACAATTTAATCTGAAATGCAAAAGACATTGTCAAAATTAACAAAGTCTCACAATTTCATATATGAGCCGTGTCACGACAAAACCAACATAGTGGGTTTGCTACCAGCATGGATCCAGACCAGCCTGCGCATTCGCGCAGTGACAGACTGATCAGGATCCATGCTGTTCGCTTACCAACTCTATTACAAGTGGAGAAACTGACAGGGAACAGCATGGATCCTGATCAGACTGCGCGGATGCTGGTCGCAATAGCATTATGTTGGTTTTGTCGTGACGCTGCTCATGTCACTTATCCATTAAGATTAAACTTTCAGAATAATAAATTGCTATTAAATTAATTAAATAGATATCATTTTAAAGATATTAGTTTTACAATAAATACAGAAAGATGCAAAACTGTAGAATTTAAAACAGTTCACCTGATAGTATAGTCCAAGTATTAAGAACTTTGCTTTAATAGATGTTTTATGAAATATACAACCTGTTCATACAAAACTTTTTTGTTACTTATGTTCTAAATAGACAACGTTTACCTTAGACTTTTGAACTACTTTAAAGACAAACGTATTCAAAACATAAACACAAGCTGTCACTAAGTTTAATCAAAAGTGACCCTAGTGAAAGGTTTTATCAGTATTCATCAAAGACTTTATAAATATAATGTTCAAATTATTTTCCATAAACTGATAAAATTTTAAAGATTTCATGTTGATGTGTTGATTTTGTCTTTATAAAGATGCTAAATTCATTATTCTGCATATTAAATTTATTCAAATCACTGTTTAATATAGTTATTGATTTGATCGATTGAAAAAAAAAAACAACAACAGAAATTGAAGCAAAAATTGGTGTTGGTTAACTAAGTCTTGATAATCAAGGAAATATTTAATTAGGAAATTAAAACAATCAAATACTTATAACTTTCTACATGCTTTCATGACTGCTTTTCACTGTAAATAAAATTAATATGTAATGAATTGAATATATAAACAAGAGGGCCATTATGGCCCTGAGTCGCTCACCAGAAACAACTGCTTTTCAGTAAAAGATAAAAGACTACCTAAGAATGCTACAGACAAAGTTTGGTGATCATCCATCAATTAGATCTGTAGAAGAAGATGTCTAAAGATTTTTCTATTTTTAGCTCTAGAGATCCCTGAAAGGGGCCAATCAAATTAAAATAAGCAAATTTGATACAAGGCTTCCTAAGAATGCTACAGACAAATCATTTAATTTAATAGAAGAAGATGTTTAAAGGTTTTTCTATTTTTAACTCTAAAAGGGGTCAATTGAAATGGCATGAGCAAATTTAAGTGTGACTGTCACAAGGATTCTACAGACCAAATTTGAGGTAAATCTGCCCATCCATTTCAGAGAAGATGATTGTTGACGAATGACGCAGGAGTATCCCCCTTTGATACTAATAGCTCACCCGAACCTTCGGTTCTGATGAGCTAATAACATGAATATGTTAATAAAAAGAATATTTACACATATAGTAAATAAATTTCCTCTAAAGACTCATTACGACATCAACTGTATCAATACATCCTGTGCAAATTTCGCAATACAAACACTTTATTGTAAATGTCTATTCTATCACAGCTTCATTAATATTTACTAACACAGCTATTAGCCATGTGTCCATGGTAACAGTTTCATATCTTTTTATTATTTATAAATAAATTATCAAATACACAACTTCAAAATTAAGCTAGATACTCATAATTACAAATTGTATTCATTTTAATACTCAGTAATTATTACTTTGATAAAATAATATTCAAAATGATCCTTTAACCCTGCTTGTGTAATAGATATCATCCAACAGAAACAGTCCAAGTTTTGTTTGTAATTTCTCATCAAAATACTAAACTCGAGTTGCAACGAATGAGTCCTGGTCAGGTTGTTCTATACAGGTACTGATATTACAAAGGTAAACCTAGTCTACAGTATGTATATGTATTAGAGATATGTATGAAGTTAAGATATGTGAAGCAGACCAGGGCAATAATGGAGAATCATTATCTCCTCATCAGAAAGCTGCTGGCATTGCTAAATTCCTGCTAATGCATGTTAATTGATCTGTCAGTTATGGACTTTATACTTACTTCCCATAATGTTTCCAGGCTTGAAAATTCATCAAAGTGAAGCTACTTTAACAATGTATAACTTAAAATACTATTTGTTCTCAACTGTTATACTTTGCATGCTTTAAACTATCTTACTAAATAACTTTACTCTAACAGAACTTTAACATTAAAAATCCCCCTCAACATTCCAGTAATGATCAGTTTGGGTACTGTGTTGTATGTTTTGACTTACTTTTTGCACAAGTTGTGTATTATTCTTGCATTCCAGTGTTAAGGAACATGTTATAACTAACTATAGGAAAGGCATAGATGGACAAATGGCAGACAGACACACAGATACAGTAAAACACACACAACGACCAATACTGTTGTGGTTATATTATATACATTTGTATTTTATAATACTGAACATATGGTTTTATTTATAAAATAGATTTTATTCCCTATCTCACTGAAATGTAACAGAATGAGACAGCCTTTCAGTATGTTTAATTAAGGGTAATCCATACCAACCTGAAAGCTTAATTGATTTTCCACTGGAATTAAAGCCTTGACACAAAACTTTGCTGATACATCAAATTTCTGCATCAATATCATAAAAAGCAGGCACAAATCATGACAAGCTATTTTATTTCAAAGGTTAATTGGTTCTTAAAGCTACATTAAATAAATATGTAAAAATATTTTGCCGTCGGCCTAAAAATCAAACATTCTACAGTTTCATTAACCTGTTTAACAGTATTGTTGTAAATCTCATCAAATATTGTTCATAAATTAGGATTTTAAACGGAAAACCCCACGGTAACACTAAAGTTCGTATACGAATTTTAACATGCAAATGAAGATTATAATCAGCTCGTGTATGCGCTACGTCACAGTCACGGAACACAGCAAATATGGTATTTTCTTGTGCAAACACACATTAACCGTTTAAGCTTCACGGTGCACTAAGCATGGGGTTCAGTGAAAGTAATCATCTCGTAAAAAGATTAAATTTGTATGAAAACATCCGTTACAATGCGGAAATATACCGTTAAATTAGGACTGCTACTTATAGTCATGTTTGTTGATTTAATATTGATGTACGGATGATCCGAAGGCGGAGTTTCTCATGCAAACAGAAATTGTACTTCCCATTTCGCCACAATGAGGTTACCCATTTGTATGCTAATAAAACTCATTTTGGTTGTCTTGACACCGAAATAAGACCTGGAGTCGATATAAAACCCAATTTATTAATGAAATGTCGCTATTTAGTTTTTTATGAAATTTATTAAATGTAGCTTTAATGGTAGAGCTAACCTTATTTTCAACAAGACATGTTTGTAAAACATGTATGCCCCCTATGGGCAGCCAATTAGTCATGTGATCAGGTTATTATGCATGACTTCTGACCCAGTGAACAAAAAATTAATCAGGGTTATATACTGGTCATGACTAGTCACAAGGTAATAATTATTGTGACCCCATAGGTTGGGTGCAGCAATTTAAGTTATTACAACTCTTACCAAATAAAATATGCATAAATTTTATGAATCATGTAGGCCTCATTAATGACAGCCAAGTTGTAATATTACATAAGACCTTCAAATGTGTATGCCAAAAGCATTTTTAGTTTAATATAAAAATATCAACCAAGGCAACTTGACTTGTTGAGTTATTGGTCAGAAACCATCTTAAAGTACAAGGTCAATTTGACACTGACCCCTTGACCCCTAAATCAATAGGGGTCATCTACTGGTCATGACCAATCATCATATCAAGTTTGAAGTTCCTAGGCCTAAGTGTCCTTTAGGTATATAGTGGAAACCATTTTTAACTTCAAGTAAAATGTGACCTTGACCTTTGACCCCTTGACCCAAAAATCAATATGGTTCATCTGCTGGTCATGACCAATCATCATACCAAGTTTGAAGTTCCTAGGCCTAAGCGTTCTTTAGTTATTGATCGGAAACCGTTTTTACCTACAAAGTCAGTGACCTTGACCTTTGACCCAAAATCAATAGGGGTCATCTACTGGTCATGACCAATCACCATACCAAGTTTGAAGTTCCTATGCCTAAGCGTTCTTTAGTTATTGATTGGAAACCATTTTTACCTACAAGATCAATGTGACCTTGACCTTTGACCCCTTGACCCAAAATCAATAGGGGTCATCATTTGGTCATGACCAATCACCATACCAAGTTTGAAGTTCCTAGGCCTAAGCGTTCTTTAGTTATTGATCAGAAACTGTTTTTACCTACAAGGTCAATGTGACATTGACCTTTGACCCCTTGACCCCAAAATCAATAGGGTTCACCTGCTGGTCATGACCAATCACCATACCAAGTTTGAAGTTCCTAGGCCTAAGCGTTCTTTAGTTATTGATCAGAAACTGTTTTTACCTACAAGGTCAATGTGACATTGACCTTTGACCCCTTGACCCCAAAATCAATAGGGTTCACCTGCTGGTCATGACCAATCATCATACCAAGTTTGAAGTTCCTAGGCCTAAGCGTTCTTATGTTATTGATGGGAAACTGTTTTAACCTACAAGGTCAATGTGACCTTGGCCTTTGACCCCAAAATCAATAGGGGTCATCTACTGGTCATGACCAATCACCATACCAAGTTTGAAAAAATTTCTTCCTTTACTACCATCTACACATTAAGGTTGTTCATCCCTGGAAGTTTAAGCAAAATCTGCCATCCGGTTTAAGAGGAGTTGCGTTCACAAGATTTCGGGACGTACGGACGTCCGGCCGAAATGGAATAAGGGGCCATTTCTTTTGTTATTTTCTATTGTTTAATAGAGGGCCAATGGCCCCTTATTCTATTGTTACGGAATGAACTCTATTGTTCTCTTTTGTTCTGTTTACAGTTAGATGGCCCCCTATCCCTATTCGGCAGTGCGGACAGACGGACACTCGCACGGACAAGTGCAACGCTATATGCTCCCACTCTGTGGGGGCATAATAATTACATAATTATGTTGATTTCATTATTATACATTCAACATTGAAATATGTGAGATCAACCTTGAATAAACTAAAGACATGAGTTGATAATATATACATACATTCAACATTGAATTGGATGTTATCAAAAGTGAAAATTAACATATAATTATATAAAACAAACATATTTAAACGAATATAAAAAAACAAATATTAACATAGCATCTAAGGAGAGGTTTCCACCAGAGAACCACCATGTTAAGGTATTAGGACCCTAATGGGCACTATCAGGAACTAAAAAATTGACATCATAGGTCAGATGTATACCTTAAAGTACACCTGTATGCAAAATTTAAACAAAGTTTACCGTACGGAAATCAAGTTATGGCCACTTTTCTGAACTCAAGGTAGGATGTTATGAGGGCCCTTTTTTAGAAATGAGGAACCTTTAAATAATCTGCAATAACATTCTAATGAAAAAAAAATTCCCATTAATTTTTTGTAAGAAACAAATAGTACCACTCAGCTGACAATCCACATAAGCAAAATTAGGGTTATGAAATCTGTATAAAAATGTTACCCTACCCCACCCATTTTTACCACTTGTCTGACCATTTTTCTACATAGGGAGCCTAATTTAAAAAATTATTAAAATTTACCCAAATGAGTGTCTGTTTTCAAAGTTTCCCTAAATTTTTAAAAAAGTATATTGGTTGATCTTGTAAAATATGAAATACTTTTACCGTCTAGTTTTGATTATATTACACTTTGAAAATATCAGGTACCATATTTATGACTAGATTTAGCCTGGGATTGTACTATAACGTATCATATGTTCCAGATTTAGCATAATTTAGCCAATAAATAACTATATAAATTAAAAAATCAAAAAAATTAAACACTTTTTTCTTTCTAAATGGGACATGAGAGATACATAAATAATGTTAAAAGAAAAAAAGAAAGAAAAAAAAAAGTTGACCCTTCTGGGGATTGAACCCATGGCCCTCATTTTCAATGTAGTTAACACTAGTTCTAGCCTATTTGAATACTCTTCAAAGCGGAGGTAATGCATTAGGATGCTAATACCTTAAGTATGTTTTTTTGAATTGTGCAAGACTGTTTGATTGCCTGATATGTAATGGTAATTTGTTCCAGATTTTAGGACCAGAGTATGCAAGAGCTTTTCTGCAAAATTCTAATCTAGGTTTGGGTATATGTAGTGTCTGTTGAGTGTGTGATCTAAGAGTTGTGTGATTTGTGCGCGAAAATAAATCAGACATATATTGTGGCAATAGATTGTTAAGGGATTTGTAAACAAGTATTGCCTTTTTATAATGTATGCGGTCATGTATTTTTAACCAATTCAATTCATGAAACAATATATCTGAGGGTGTATCAATGTCTGCATCAAGTATAATACGGGCAGCTCTCTTCTGAAATTTGTATAAGCTGTTCAGTAATTCATCATTACAATTTCCCCAAATAGTGCAGCAGTAATCTAGGTGTTGCAATATGTATGCATTATGAAAAATTAGTCTCATTTGTTTGTTTAGGTATTGTTTAATACGTAGTAGAAGATACAGTAATGAATTGCATGTTTTAATTAGATGTTCAATTTGACAGTT
>NW_026859469.1:0-2500 GCF_026571515.1 Ruditapes philippinarum
CTAACTAACAATTTTACTCAACAAACAAAAAAAAAAAAAAACAAACAAAACAAAACAAACAAAAAAAAAACAAAAAAAAAAAAAAAAAAAAAAAAAAACAAAAAAAACCACACAAATATCGAACTTATTATCATATAATATAAAACAAACACAATGAAAAGTTTGTTGAGGACAAGACAAAACATAAAAAATAAACATATGTAAATTCAAACCTCAAAAACCTTAAAAAGTAAAGAAATGGCTCGATTACATTTAAATGATTAATTTTTTTGGATGAAGGCAATCTGTAATAATATCCCGTATATCAGTTTTGTGTATATTTGAAGAACTAGCGTTCACAGATAATTTATTGTTACATCGAGCCGTCTTAATAACTTATATTAGATTATGCACATCATATACCAGCAACGATTTTTGTCTTTCTTTCTTTAGAAAGTGTTCCTGAGAAATGTTGTTTTTTTACATTTTGATATATAATTATATGCTTGTAATCGAGAGTAAGTTACTGTGAATGTGGAATTATTTGTCATAACTAATTTGTATTTTGACTTTCATACAAAAATGCTGAATTACTTTATTTGTACTTATTGCCAAACAGGGTTGGTTTATCTAAAAAGCATAATGGGAATCTATTTAAGAAATTTAGCAGGAAAACAACTCTTAAGAAATAAAAATCAAAGCATTCCGTTGGCATAATGGTTTTCCAATACATTTTAAATAATGCACAAATCAACAATGATTTAAGAAATCAGAAACACAATCTTTAAACAGAAATGCTTAGTTTCATATAACTGGAATGTGGAAATCATGTTTCTCCTTTTTATATACAGATTCATATCGTAAAGATATAAAGTTATTAACATAAATTATAGAATTTATGTTGCGATATATGTTAACATTACAAATACAAGAAGGCAAATGATTATCGGTAAGTAACTAGAAATAAATACAAATACAAATACAAGACATTTATATAGCGCAAAAATGTATTAAATATCGATTGCGCTGTACAGTATTAAGACTATATACACATATGCTTGATCAAGACACTCCCAAACCCAGTGTCGATGGCACAGCAAATCTACATTTCTAGTTAAAAAACAGTCCAAACAAGTATGTTTTAAGTTAGGCCTTAAACTGATTTTCATTAGTAATGTCCTTCAGATAGTCTGGCAATGAATTCCACCATTTAGGTCCAACAATAGCCAAAGATCTATCAGTAAGTTTTGAATTTGTTGATGGTATATCACACTGGGTGTGGCTAGATGATGAGGATCTCAGTCTTTTCCTGTACTGACTCTGGCATTTAGTGAACAATACACGAAGATATAATGGAGCGGTGCCACTTGCAATACGAAACACAGTCATAATAACTTTGTACATGATTTTTGCTCGAATTAAAAGCCAGTGTAGTGATTTTAGAAGTTTAGCACTGGATTGATAGTAAGTAGCTCCAGTGACAATTCTAGCAGCATAATTCTGCAAACGTTGTTATTTATCAAGTTGAAAGGCTGGAACATTTACATAGTTCATTATTTATCTAAATATATTGTTAACACGTAGGTTGTTTGACTTAATTAATTTTAGCTATGCGACTTATGCAAATTATGATAGGCTCTTTTAGAAAAAATTCCTACAAATCATAAATGGAATTGACTATATTAAAGGTTTACACAACAATGTAAGAGATTTTTCCAAGTCAGTTCAAATAAAACGATGCAATTTCTTCTATTGCATTATATACGGTATTATTTGGAAAACAAAACACAATATGACGAATTATACCTATTACTTTTTTTTTCTTTTTAATACAATTATATAGATTAAGTTGGTGCACACAATATGTAAGGACCATTGCCATAACAACATTAATATATTACAACATCATTGCATCGACCTATTATATGAAAATAAGACAGACCATCCGTGTTGTCAAGACGTTGCATGCTCTGTTCACTTTCAAATATTTCAAACTATTTCCAGTACCTATATACTTTGAAATTTTCCTTAAAATGACGAAATTTCGACAAGTCTTTTAAGCTTTTTAGTGTTCGGTTAATGATTATCACAGAAACTAGATTTGTTATATATTCTGACAGAAATTTGCTGTCAATCATTCTTGCCAATATCAGGAAATGTTGTAAGTTAAATGCGAATTTTATCGAAGAGTTGCAGGCCACTATCACTTTATACAATTTAAATATATAAATAACCATACTGATACAATATTCGCCATGCATTTTATAAACTGTGTTGAATATAGGATCTTTCGCCCAATTAATAATAGCTAAAAGTCGATATTGTTTAGAATAACGTTTCTAAGTGTCCGTAAATATGTTTTCATTTTAATCTATAACTAGCAGTTTGTAGGAATTAAAGGGTATTAAATTGTTTTTTAAATAATCGTTTGAATTTGGATAGTTAGTGGTATACAACACATATCATTTCATTTAAATGAGTATGATGTTAATAAACATATGCTACTAGTTGCGTGACAAAA